>NW_027096110.1:0-85472 GCF_040115645.1 Euwallacea fornicatus | reverse complement strand
TAAAAAATCTTATGATTTGGCGATATCTCGCAACGCTACAACCAATTTTGTTCAAATCGTCTCCTTTTGGCAAAATAAGCATAATAAGGCCTTAAACGGCAAATCGTCAATTTGGCTCTACTAGAAGCGGCACTTTTTGGCCAAATCGTACAATTTGGCGATATCTCGCAAACGCTACAACCAATTTTGTTCAAATCGTCTCCTTTTGGCAAAATAAGCATAATAAGGCCTTAAACGGCAAATCGTCAATTTGGCTCTACTAGAAGCGGCACTTTTTGACCAACTCGTACAATTTGGCGATATCTCGCAAACGCTACAACCAATTTTGTTCAAATCGTCTCCTTTTGGCAAAATAAGCATAATAAGGTCTTAAACGGCAAATCGTCAATTTGGCTCTAATAGAAGCGGCACTTTTTGGCCAAATTGTACAATTTGGCGATATCTCGCAAACGCTACAACCAATTTTGTTCAAATCGTCTCCTTTTGGCAAAATAAGCATAATAAGGCCTTAAACGGCAAATCGTCAATTTGGCTCTAATAGAAGCGGCACTTTTTGGCCAAATTGTACAATTTGGCGATATCTCGCAAACGCTACAACCAATTTTCTTCAAATCGTCTCCATTTGGCAAAATAAGCATAATAAGGCCTTAAACGGCAAATCGTCAATTTGGCTCTACTAGAAGCGGCACTTTTTGGCCAAATCGTACAATTTGGCGATATCTCGCAAACGCTACAACCAATTTTGTTCAAATCGTCTCCTTTTGGCAAAATAAGCATAATAAGGCCTTAAACGGCAAATCGTCAATTTGGCTCTAATAGAAGCGGCACTTTTTGGCCAAATTGTACAATTTGGCGATATCTCGCAAACGCTACAACCAATTTTGTTCAAATCGTCTCCTTTTGGCAAAATAAGCATAATAAGGCCTTAAACGGCAAATCGTCAATTTGGCTCTTATAGAAGCGGCACTTTTGACCAAATCGTGTAAATCGTACGATTTCGTGTTATTTCCGTCATTCTTAACAATACTGAGCTTAAAAATAGTCAAATCCGTGAAATCGGCGAGTTTCGTCGGAAATTGCCCGAAAACCACGATTTGGCGTTATTTCGCCAACGCTTCAACCAATTTTGTTCAAATCGTCTCCTTTTGGCAAAATAAGCATAATAAGGCCTTAAACGGCAAATCGTCAATTTGACTCTAATAGAAGCGGCACTTTTTGGCCAAATCGTACAATTTGGCGATATCTCGCAAACGCTACAACCAATTTTGTTCAAATCGTCTCCTTTTGGCAAAATAAGCATAATAAGGCCTTAAACGGCAAATCGTCAATTTGGCTGTAATAGAAGCGGCACTTTTTGGCCAAATCTTATGATTTGGCGATATCTCGCAAACGCTACAACCAATTTTGTTCAAATCGTCTCCTTTTGGCAAAATAAGCATAATAAGGCCTTAAACGGCAAATCGTCAATTTGGCTCTACTAGAAACGGCACTTTTTGGCCAAATTGTACAATTTGGCGATATCTCGCAAACGCTACAACCAATTTTCTTCAAATCGTCTCCTTTTGGCAAAATAAGCATAATAAGGCCTTAAACGGCAAATCGTCAATTTGGCTCTACTAGAAGCGGCACTTTTTGGCCAAATCGTACATTTTGGCGATATCTCGCAAACGCTACAACCAATTTTGTTCAAATCGTCTCCTTTTGGCAAAATAAGCATAATAAGGCCTTAAACGGCAAATCGTCAATTTGGCTCTAATAGAAGCGGCACTTTTTGGCCAAATCGTACAATTTAGCGATATCTCGCAAACGCTACAACCAATTTTGTTCAAATCGTCTCCTTTTGGCAAAATAAGCATAATAAGGCCTTAAACGGCAAATCGTCAATTTGGCTCTACTAGAAGCGGCACTTTTTGGCCAAATCGTACAATTTGGCGATATCTCGCAAACGCTACAACCAATTTTGTTCAAATCGTCTCCTTTTGGCAAAATAAGCATAATAAGGCCTTAAACGGCAAATCGTCAATTTGGCTCTAATAGAAGCGGCACTTTTTGGCCAAATTGTACAATTTGGCGATATCTCGCAAACGCTACAACTAATTTTGTTCAAATCGTCTCCTTTTGGCAAAATAAGCATAATAAGGCCTTAAACGGCAAATCGTCAATTTGGCTCTTATAGAAGCGGCACTTTTTGACCAAATCGTGTAAATCGTACGATTTCGTGTTATTTCCGTCATTCCTAACAATACTGAGCTTAAAAATAGTCAAATCCGTGAAATCGGCGAGTTTCGTCGGAAATTGCCCGAAAACCACGATTTGGCGTTATTTCGCCAACGCTTCAACCAATTTTGTTCAAATCGTCTCCTTTTGGCAAAATAAGCATAATAAGGCCTTAAACGGCAAATCGTCAATTTGGCTCTAATAGAAGCGGCACTTTTTGGCCAAATCTTATGATTTGGCGATATCTCGCAAACGCTACAACCAATTTTGTTCAAATCGTCTCCTTTTGGCAAAATAAGCATAATAAGGCCTTAAACGGCAAATCGTCAATTTGGCTGTAATAGAAGCGGCACTTTTTGGCCAAATCGTACAATTTGGCGATATCTCGCAAACGCTACAACCAATTTTGTTCAAATCGTCTCCTTTTGGCAAAATAAGCATAATAAGGCCTTAAACCGCAAATCGTCAATTTGGCTCTACTAGAAGCGGCACTTTTTGACCAACTCGTACAATTTGGCGATATCTCGCAAACGCTACAACCAATTTTGTTCAAATCGTCTCCTTTTGGCAAAATAAGCATAATAAGGCCTTAAACGGCAAATCGTCAATTTGGCTCTAATAGAAGCGGCACTTTTTGGCCAAATTGTACAATTTGGCGATATCTCGCAAACGCTACAACCAATTTTGTTCAAATCGTCTCCTTTTGGCAAAATAAGCATAATAAGGCCTTAAACGGCAAATCGTCAATTTGGCTCTTATAGAAGCGGCACTTTTTGGCCAAATTGTACAATTTGGCGATATCTCGCAAACGCTACAACCAATTTTGTTCAAATCGTCTCCTTTTGGCAAAATAAGCATAATAAGGCCTTAAACGGCATATCGTCAATTTGGCTCTAATAGAAGCGGCACTTTTTGGCCAAATCGTACAAATTGGCGATATCTCGCAAACGCTACAACCAATTTTGTTCAAATCGTCTCCTTTTGGCAAAATAAGCATAATAAGGCCTTAAACGGCAAATCGTCAATTTGGCTCTAATAGAAGCGGCACTTTTTGGCCAAATTGTACAATTTGGCGATATCTCGCAAACGCTACAACCAATTTTGTTCAAATCGTCTCCTTTTGGCAAAATAAGCATAATAAGGCCTTAAACGGCAAATCGTCAATTTGGCTCTAATAGAAGCGGCACTTTTTGGCCAAATCTTATGATTTGGCGATATCTCGCAAACGCTACAACCAATTTTGTTCAAATCGTCTCCTTTTGGCAAAATAAGCATAATAAGGCCTTAAACGGCAAATCGTCAATTTGGCTCTACTAGAAGCGGCACTTTTTGGCCAAATCGTACAATTTGGCGATATCTCGCAAACGCTACAACCAATTTTGTTCAAATCGTCTCCTTTTGGCAAAATAAGCATAATAAGGCCTTAAACGGCAAATCGTCAATTTGGCTCTACTAGAAGCGGCACTTTTTGGCCAAATCGTACAATTTGGCGATATCTCGCAAACGCTACAACCAATTTTGTTCAAATCGTCTCCTTTTGGCAAAATAAGCATAATAAGGCCTTAAACGGCAAATCGTCAATTTGGCTCTAATAGAAGCGGCACTTTTTGGCAAAATCTTATGATTTGGCGATATCTCGCAAACGCTACAACCAATTTTGTTCAAATCGTCTCCTTTTGGCAAAATAAGCATAATAAGGCCTTAAACGGCAAATCGTCAATTTGGCTCTAATAGAAGCGGCACTTTTTGGCAAAATCTTATGATTTGGCGATATCTCGCAAACGCTACAACCAATTTTGTTCAAATCGTCTCCTTTTGGCAAAATAAGCATAATAAGGCCTTAAACGGCAAATCGTCAATTTGGCTCTACTAGAAGCGGCACTTTTTGGCCAAATCGTACAATTTGGCGATATCTCGCAAACGCTACAACCAATTTTCTTCAAATCGTCTCCTTTTGGCAAAATAAGCATAATAAGGCCTTAAACGGCAAATCGTCAATTTGGCTCTACTAGAAGCGGCACTTTTTGGCCAAATCGTACAATTTGGCGATATCTCGCAAACGCTACAACCAATTTTGTTCAAATCGTCTCCTTTTGGCAAAATAAGCATAATAAGGCCTTAAACGGCAAATCGTCAATTTGGCTCTACTAGAAGCGGCACTTTTTGACCAACTCGTACAATTTGGCGATATCTCGCAAACGCTACAACCAATTTTGTTCAAATCGTCTCCTTTTGGCAAAATAAGCATAATAAGGCCTTAAACGGCAAATCGTCAATTTGGCTCTAATAGAAGCGGCACTTTTTGGCCAAATTGTACAATTTGGCGATATCTCGCAAACGCTACAACCAATTTTGTTCAAATCGTCTCCTTTTGGCAAAATAAGCATAATAAGGCCTTAAACGGCAAATCGTCAATTTGGCTCTAATAGAAGCGGCACTTTTTGGCCAAATTGTACAATTTGGCGATATCTCGCAAACGCTACAACCAATTTTGTTCAAATCGTCTCCTTTTGGCAAAATAAGCATAATAAGGCCTTAAACGGCAAATCGTCAATTTGGCTCTTATAGAAGTGGCACTTTTTGACCAAATCGTGTAAATCGTACGATTTCGTGTTATTTCCGTCATTCTTAACAATACTGAGCTTAAAAATAGTCAAATCCGTGAAATCGGCGAGTTTCGTCGGAAATTGCCCGAAAACAACGATTTGGCGTTATTTCGCCAACGCTTCAACCAATTTTGTTCAAATCGTCTCCTTTTGGCAAAATAAGCATAATAAGGCCTTAAACGGCAAATCGTCAATTTGACTCTAATAGAAGCGGCACTTTTTGGCCAAATCGTACAATTTGGCGATATCTCGCAAACGCTACAACCAATTTTGTTCAAATCGTCTCCTTTTGGCAAAATAAGCATAATAAGACCTTAAACGGCAAATCGTCAATTTGGCTCTAATAGAAGCGGCACTTCTTGGCCAAATTGTGCAATTTGGCGATATCTCGCAAACGCTACAACCAATTTTGTTCAAATCGTCTCCTTTTGGCAAAATAAGCATAATAAGGCCTTAAACGGCAAATCGTCAATTTGGCTCTTATAGAAGCGGCACTTTTTGGCCAAATTGTACAATTTGGCGATATCTCGCAAACGCTACAACCAATTTTGTTCAAATCGTCTCCTTTTGGCAAAATAAGCATAATAAGGCCTTAAACGGCAAATCGTCAATTTGGCTCTACTAGAAGCGGCACTTTTTGGCCAAATCGTACAATTTGGCGATATCTCGCAAACGCTAGAACCAATTTTGTTCAAATCGTCTCCTTTTGGCAAAATAAGCATAATAAGGCCTTAAACGGCAAATCGTCAATTTGACTCTAATAGAAGCGGCACTTTTTGGCCAAATCGTACAATTTGGCGATATCTCGCAAACGCTACAACCAATTTTGTTCAAATCGTCTCCTTTTGGCAAAATAAGCATAATAAGGCCTTAAACGGCAAATCGTCAATTTGGCTCTAATAGAAGCGGCACTTTTTGGCCAAATCGTACAAATTGGCGATATCTCGCAAACGCTAGAACCAATTTTGTTCAAATCGTCTCCTTTTGGCAAAATAAGCATAATAAGGCCTTAAACGGCAAATCGTCAATTTGGCTCTAATAGAAGCGGCACTTTTTGGCCAAATCGTACAATTTGGCGATATCTCGCAAACGCTACAACCAATTTTGTTCAAATCGTCTCCTTTTGGCAAAATAAGCATAATAAGGATTTAAACGGCAAATCGTCAATTTGGCTCTACTAGAAGCGGCACTTTTTGGCCAAATTGTACAATTTGGCGATATCTCGCAAACGCTACAACCAATTTTGTTCAAATCGTCTCCTTTTGGCAAAATAAGCATAATAAGGCCTTAAACGGCAAATCGTCAATTTGGCTCTAATAGAAGCGGCACTTTTTGGCCAAATTGTACAATTTGGCGATATCTCGCAAACGCTACAAGCAATTTTGTTCAAATCGTCTCCATTTGGCAAAATAAGCATAGTAAGGCCTTAAACGGCAAATCGTCAATTTGGCTCTAATAGAAGCGGCACTTTATGGCCAAATCTTATGATTTGGCGATATCTCGCAAACGCTAAAACCAATTTTGTTCAAATCGTCTCCTTTTGGCAAAATAAGCATAATAAGGCCTTAAACGGCAAATCGTCAATTTGGCTCTACTAGAAGCGGCACTTTTTGGCCAAATCGTACAATTTGGCGATATCTCGCAAACGCTACAACCAATTTTGTTCAAATCGTCTCCTTTTGGCAAAATAAGCATAATAAGGCCTTAAACGGCAAATCGTCAATTTGGCTCTAATAGAAGCGGCACTTTTTGGCCAAATTGTACAATTTGGCGATATCTCGCAAACGCTACAACCAATTTTGTTCAAATCGTCTCCTTTTGGCAAAATAAGCATAATAAGGCCTTAAACGGCAAATCGTCAATTTGGCTCTACTAGTAACGGCACTTTTTGGCCAAATTGTACAATTTGGCGATATCTCGCAAACGCTACAACCAATTTTCTTCAAATCGTCTCCTTTTGGCAAAATAAGCATAATAAGGCCTTAAACGGCAAATCGTCAATTTGGCTCTACTAGAAGCGGCACTTGTTGGCCAAATCGTACAATTTGGCGATATCTCGCAAACGCTACAACCAATTTTGTTCAAATCGTCTCCTTTTGGCAAAATAAGCATAATAAGGCCTTAAACGGCAAATCGTCAATTTGGCTCTAATAGAAGCGGCACTTTTTGGCAAAATCTTATGATTTGGCGATATCTCGCAAACGCTACAACCAATTTTGTTCAAATCGTCTCCTTTTGGCAAAATAAGCATAATAAGGCCTTAAACGGCAAATCGTCAATTTGGCTCTACTAGAAGCGGCACTTTTTGGCCAAATCGTACAATTTGGCGATATCTCGCAAACGCTACAACCAATTTTGTTCAAATCGTCTCCTTTTGGCAAAATAAGCATAATAAGGCCTTAAACGGCAAATCGTCAATTTGGCTCTACTAGAAGCGGCACTTTTTGACCAACTCGTACAATTTGGCGATATCTCGCAAACGCTACAACCAATTTTGTTCAAATCGTCTCCTTTTGGCAAAATAAGCATAATAAGGCCTTAAACGGCAAATCGTCAATTTGGCTCTAATAGAAGCGGCACTTTTTGGCCAAATTGTACAATTTGGCGATATCTCGCAAACGCTACAACCAATTTTGTTCAAATCGTCTCCTTTTGGCAAAATAAGCATAATAAGGCCTTAAACGGCAAATCGTCAATTTGGCTCTAATAGAAGCGGCACTTTTTGGCCAAATTGTACAATTTGGCGATATCTCGCAAACGCTACAACCAATTTTCTTCAAATCGTCTCCATTTGGCAAAATAAGCATAATAAGGCCTTAAACGGCAAATCGTCAATTTGGCTCTACTAGAAGCGGCACTTTTTGGCCAAATCGTACAATTTGGCGATATCTCGCAAACGCTACAACCAATTTTGTTCAAATCGTCTCCTTTTGGCAAAATAAGCATAATAAGGCCTTAAACGGCAAATCGTCAATTTGGCTCTAATAGAAGCGGCACTTTTTGGCCAAATTGTACAATTTGGCGATATCTCGCAAACGCTACAACCAATTTTGTTCAAATCGTCTCCTTTTGGCAAAATAAGCATAATAAGGCCTTAAACGGCAAATCGTCAATTTGGCTCTTATAGAAGCGGCACTTTTTGACCAAATCGTGTAAATCGTACGATTTCGTGTTATTTCCGTCATTCTTAACAATACTGAGCTTAAAAATAGTCAAATCCGTGAAATCGGCGAGTTTCGTCGGAAATTGCCCGAAAACCACGATTTGGCGTTATTTCGCCAACGCTTCAACCAATTTTGTTCAAATCGTCTCCTTTTGGCAAAATAAGCATAATAAGGCCTTAAACGGCAAATCGTCAATTTGACTCTAATAGAAGCGGCACTTTTTGGCCAAATCGTACAATTTGGCGATATCTCGCAAACGCTACAACCAATTTTGTTCAAATCGTCTCCTTTTGGCAAAATAAGCATAATAAGGCCTTAAACGGCAAATCGTCAATTTGGCTGTAATAGAAGCGGCACTTTTTGGCCAAATCTTATGATTTGGCGATATCTCGCAAACGCTACAACCAATTTTGTTCAAATCGTCTCCTTTTGGCAAAATAAGCATAATAAGGCCTTAAACGGCAAATCGTCAATTTGGCTCTACTAGAAACGGCACTTTTTGGCCAAATTGTACAATTTGGCGATATCTCGCAAACGCTACAACCAATTTTCTTCAAATCGTCTCCTTTTGGCAAAATAAGCATAATAAGGCCTTAAACGGCAAATCGTCAATTTGGCTCTACTAGAAGCGGCACTTTTTGGCCAAATCGTACATTTTGGCGATATCTCGCAAACGCTACAACCAATTTTGTTCAAATCGTCTCCTTTTGGCAAAATAAGCATAATAAGGCCTTAAACGGCAAATCGTCAATTTGGCTCTTATAGAAGCGGCACTTTTTGACCAAATCGTGTAAATCGTACGATTTCGTGTTATTTCCGTCATTCCTAACAATACTGAGCTTAAAAATAGTCAAATCCGTGAAATCGGCGAGTTTCGTCGGAAATTGCCCGAAAACCACGATTTGGCGTTATTTCGCCAACGCTTCAACCAATTTTGTTCAAATCGTCTCCTTTTGGCAAAATAAGCATAATAAGGCCTTAAACGGCAAATCGTCAATTTGGCTCTAATAGAAGCGGCACTTTTTGGCCAAATCTTATGATTTGGCGATATCTCGCAAACGCTACAACCAATTTTGTTCAAATCGTCTCCTTTTGGCAAAATAAGCATAATAAGGCCTTAAACGGCAAATCGTCAATTTGGCTCTACTAGAAGCGGCACTTTTTGGCCAAATCGTACAATTTGGCGATATCTCGCAAACGCTACAACCAATTTTGTTCAAATCGTCTCCTTTTGGCAAAATAAGCATAATAAGGCCTTAAACCGCAAATCGTCAATTTGGCTCTACTAGAAGCGGCACTTTTTGACCAACTCGTACAATTTGGCGATATCTCGCAAACGCTACAACCAATTTTGTTCAAATCGTCTCCTTTTGGCAAAATAAGCATAATAAGGCCTTAAACGGCAAATCGTCAATTTGGCTCTAATAGAAGCGGCACTTTTTTACCAAATCGTGTAAATCGTACGATTTCGTGTTATTTCCGTCATTCGTAACAATACTGAGCTAAAAAATAGTCAAATCCGTGAAATCGGCGAGTTTCGTCGGAAATTGCCCGAAAACCACGATTTGGCGTTATTTCGCCAACGCTTCAACCAATTTTGTTCAAATCGTCTCCTTTTGGCAAAATAAGCATAATAAGGCCTTAAACGGCAAATCGTCAATTTGGCTCTACTAGAAGCGGCACTTTTTGGCCAAATCGTACAATTTGGCGATATCTCGCAAACGCTAACAACCAATTTTGTTCAAATCGTCTCCTTTTGGCAAAATAAGCATAATAAGGCCTTAAACGGCAAATCGTCAATTTGGCTCTACTAGAAGCGGCACTTTTTGACCAACTCGTACAATTTGGCGATATCTCGCAAACGCTACAACCAATTTTGTTCAAATCGTCTCCTTTTGGCAAAATAAGCATAATAAGGCCTTAAACGGCAAATCGTCAATTTGGCTCTAATAGAAGCGGCACTTTTTGGCCAAATTGTACAATTTGGCGATATCTCGCAAACGCTACAACCAATTTTGTTCAAATCGTCTCCTTTTGGCAAAATAAGCATAATAAGGCCTTAAACGGCAAATCGTCAATTTGGCTCTTATAGAAGCGGCACTTTTTGACCAAATCGTGTAAATCGTACGATTTCGTGTTATTTCCGTCATTCTTAACAATACTGAGCTTAAAAATAGTCAAATCCGTGAAATCGGCGAGTTTCGTCGGAAATTGCCCGAAAACCACGATTTGGCGTTATTTCGCCAACGCTTCAACCAATTTTGTTCAAATCGTCTCCTTTTGGCAAAATAAGCATAATAAGGCCTTAAACGGCAAATCGTCAATTTGGCTCTAATAGAAGCGGCACTTTTTGGCCAAATCTTACGATTTGGCGATATCTCGCAAACGCTACAACCAATTTTGTTCAAATCGTCTCCTTTTGGCAAAATAAGCATAATAAGGCCTTAAACGGCAAATCGTCAATTTGACTCTAATAGAAGCGGCACTTTTTGGCCAAATCGTACAATTTGGCGATATCTCGCAAACGCTACAACCAATTTTGTTCAAATCGTCTCCTTTTGGCAAAATAAGCATAATAAGGCCTTAAACGGCAAATCGTCAATTTGGCTCTTATAGAAGCGGCACTTTTTGGCCAAATTGTACAATTTGGCGATATCTCGCAAACGCTACAACCAATTTTGTTCAAATCGTCTCCTTTTGGCAAAATAAGCATAATAAGGCCTTAAACGGCATATCGTCAATTTGGCTCTAATAGAAGCGGCACTTTTTGGCCAAATCGTACAAATTGGCGATATCTCGCAAACGCTACAACCAATTTTGTTCAAATCGTCTCCTTTTGGCAAAATAAGCATAATAAGGCCTTAAACGGCAAATCGTCAATTTGGCTCTAATAGAAGCGGCACTTTTTGGCCAAATTGTACAATTTGGCGATATCTCGCAAACGCTACAACCAATTTTGTTCAAATCGTCTCCTTTTGGCAAAATAAGCATAATAAGGCCTTAAACGGCAAATCGTCAATTTGGCTCTAATAGAAGCGGCACTTTTTGGCCAAATCTTATGATTTGGCGATATCTCGCAAACGCTACAACCAATTTTGTTCAAATCGTCTCCTTTTGGCAAAATAAGCATAATAAGGCCTTAAACGGCAAATCGTCAATTTGGCTCTACTAGAAGCGGCACTTTTTGGCCAAATCGTACAATTTGGCGATATCTCGCAAACGCTACAACCAATTTTGTTCAAATCGTCTCCTTTTGGCAAAATAAGCATAATAAGGCCTTAAACGGCAAATCGTCAATTTGGCTCTACTAGAAGCGGCACTTTTTGGCCAAATCGTACAATTTGGCGATATCTCGCAAACGCTAGAACCAATTTTGTTCAAATCGTCTCCTTTTGGCAAAATAAGCATAATAAGGCCTTAAACGGCAAATCGTCAATTTGGCTCTAATAGAAGCGGCACTTTTTGGCAAAATCTTATGATTTGGCGATATCTCGCAAACGCTACAACCAATTTTGTTCAAATCGTCTCCTTTTGGCAAAATAAGCATAATAAGGCCTTAAACGGCAAATCGTCAATTTGGCTCTAATAGAAGCGGCACTTTTTGGCAAAATCTTATGATTTGGCGATATCTCGCAAACGCTACAACCAATTTTGTTCAAATCGTCTCCTTTTGGCAAAATAAGCATAATAAGGCCTTAAACGGCAAATCGTCAATTTGGCTCTACTAGAAGCGGCACTTTTTGGCCAAATCGTACAATTTGGCGATATCTCGCAAACGCTACAACCAATTTTCTTCAAATCGTCTCCTTTTGGCAAAATAAGCATAATAAGGCCTTAAACGGCAAATCGTCAATTTGGCTCTACTAGAAGCGGCACTTTTTGGCCATATCGTACAATTTGGCGATATCTCGCAAACGCTACAACCAATTTTGTTCAAATCGTCTCCTTTTGGCAAAATAAGCATAATAAGGCCTTAAACGGCAAATCGTCAATTTGGCTCTACTAGAAGCGGCACTTTTTGACCAACTCGTACAATTTGGCGATATCTCGCAAACGCTACAACCAATTTTGTTCAAATCGTCTCCTTTTGGCAAAATAAGCATAATAAGGCCTTAAACGGCAAATCGTCAATTTGGCTCTAATAGAAGCGGCACTTTTTGGCCAAATTGTACAATTTGGCGATATCTCGCAAACGCTACAACCAATTTTGTTCAAATCGTCTCCTTTTGGCAAAATAAGCATAATAAGGCCTTAAACGGCAAATCGTCAATTTGGCTCTAATAGAAGCGGCACTTTTTGGCCAAATTGTACAATTTGGCGATATCTCGCAAACGCTACAACCAATTTTGTTCAAATCGTCTCCTTTTGGCAAAATAAGCATAATAAGGCCTTAAACGGCAAATCGTCAATTTGGCTCTTATAGAAGTGGCACTTTTTGACCAAATCGTGTAAATCGTACGATTTCGTGTTATTTCCGTCATTCTTAACAATACTGAGCTTAAAAATAGTCAAATCCGTGAAATCGGCGAGTTTCGTCGGAAATTGCCCGAAAACAACGATTTGGCGTTATTTCGCCAACGCTTCAACCAATTTTGTTCAAATCGTCTCCTTTTGGCAAAATAAGCATAATAAGGCCTTAAACGGCAAATCGTCAATTTGACTCTAATAGAAGCGGCACTTTTTGGCCAAATCGTACAATTTGGCGATATCTCGCAAACGCTACAACCAATTTTGTTCAAATCGTCTCCTTTTGGCAAAATAAGCATAATAAGACCTTAAACGGCAAATCGTCAATTTGGCTCTAATAGAAGCGGCACTTCTTGGCCAAATTGTGCAATTTGGCGATATCTCGCAAACGCTACAACCAATTTTGTTCAAATCGTCTCCTTTTGGCAAAATAAGCATAATAAGGCCTTAAACGGCAAATCGTCAATTTGGCTCTTATAGAAGCGGCACTTTTTGGCCAAATTGTACAATTTGGCGATATCTCGCAAACGCTACAACCAATTTTGTTCAAATCGTCTCCTTTTGGCAAAATAAGCATAATAAGGCCTTAAACGGCAAATCGTCAATTTGGCTCTACTAGAAGCGGCACTTTTTGGCCAAATCGTACAATTTGGCGATATCTCGCAAACGCTAGAACCAATTTTGTTCAAATCGTCTCCTTTTGGCAAAATAAGCATAATAAGGCCTTAAACGGCAAATCGTCAATTTGACTCTAATAGAAGCGGCACTTTTTGGCCAAATCGTACAATTTGGCGATATCTCGCAAACGCTACAACCAATTTTGTTCAAATCGTCTCCTTTTGGCAAAATAAGCATAATAAGGCCTTAAACGGCAAATCGTCAATTTGGCTCTAATAGAAGCGGCACTTTTTGGCCAAATCGTACAAATTGGCGATATCTCGCAAACGCTAGAACCAATTTTGTTCAAATCGTCTCCTTTTGGCAAAATAAGCATAATAAGGCCTTAAACGGCAAATCGTCAATTTGGCTCTAATAGAAGCGGCACTTTTTGGCCAAATCGTACAATTTGGCGATATCTCGCAAACGCTACAACCAATTTTGTTCAAATCGTCTCCTTTTGGCAAAATAAGCATAATAAGGATTTAAACGGCAAATCGTCAATTTGGCTCTACTAGAAGCGGCACTTTTTGGCCAAATTGTACAATTTGGCGATATCTCGCAAACGCTACAACCAATTTTGTTCAAATCGTCTCCTTTTGGCAAAATAAGCATAATAAGGCCTTAAACGGCAAATCGTCAATTTGGCTCTAATAGAAGCGGCACTTTTTGGCCAAATTGTACAATTTGGCGATATCTCGCAAACGCTACAAGCAATTTTGTTCAAATCGTCTCCATTTGGCAAAATAAGCATAGTAAGGCCTTAAACGGCAAATCGTCAATTTGGCTCTAATAGAAGCGGCACTTTATGGCCAAATCTTATGATTTGGCGATATCTCGCAAACGCTAAAACCAATTTTGTTCAAATCGTCTCCTTTTGGCAAAATAAGCATAATAAGGCCTTAAACGGCAAATCGTCAATTTGGCTCTACTAGAAGCGGCACTTTTTGGCCAAATCGTACAATTTGGCGATATCTCGCAAACGCTACAACCAATTTTGTTCAAATCGTCTCCTTTTGGCAAAATAAGCATAATAAGGCCTTAAACGGCAAATCGTCAATTTGGCTCTAATAGAAGCGGCACTTTTTGGCCAAATTGTACAATTTGGCGATATCTCGCAAACGCTACAACCAATTTTGTTCAAATCGTCTCCTTTTGGCAAAATAAGCATAATAAGGCCTTAAACGGCAAATCGTCAATTTGGCTCTAATAGAAGCGGCACTTTTTGGCCAAATCTTATGATTTGGCTATATCTCGCAAACGCTACAACCAATTTTGTTCAAATCGTCTCCTTTTGGCAAAATAAGCATAATAAGGCCTTAAACGGCAAATCGTCAATTTGGCTCTACTAGAAGCGGCACTTTTTGGCCAAATTGTACAATTTGGCGATATCTCGCAAACGCTACAACCAATTTTGTTCAAATCGTCTCCTTTTGGCAAAATAAGCATAATAAGGCCTTAAACGGCAAATCGTCAATTTGGCTCTTATAGAAGCGGCACTTTTTGACCAAATCGTGTAAATCGTACGATTTCGTGTTATTTCCGTCATTCTTAACAATACTGAGCTTAAAAATAGTCAAATCCGTGAAATCGGCGAGTTTCGTCGGAAATTGCCCGAAAACCACGATTTGGCGTTATTTCGCCAACGCTACAACCAATTTTGTTCAAATCGTCTCCTTTTGGCAAAATAAGCATAATAAAGCCTTAAACGGCAAATCGTCAATTTGACTCTAATAGAAGCGGCACTTTTTGGCCAAATCGTACAAATTGGCGATATCTCGCAAACGCTACAACCAATTTTGTTCAAATCGTCTCCTTTTGGCAAAATAAGCATAATAAGGCCTTAAACGGCAAATCGTCAATTTGGCTCTACTAGAAGCGGCACTTTTTGGCCAAATCGTACAATTTGGCGATATCTCGCAAACGCTACAACCAATTTTGTTCAAATCGTCTCCTTTTGGCAAAATAAGCATAATAAGGCCTTAAACGGCAAATCGTCAATTTGGCTCTACTAGAAGCGGCACTTTTTGGCCAAATTGTACAATTTGGCGATATCTCGCAAACGCTACAACCAATTTTGTTCAAATCGTCTCCTTTTGGCAAAATAAGCATAATAAGGCCTTAAACGGCAAATCGTCAATTTGGCTCTAATAGAAGCGGCACTTTTTGGCCAAATTGTACAATTTGGCGATATCTCGCAAACGCTACAAGCAATTTTGTTCAAATCGTCTCCATTTGGCAAAATAAGCATAATAAGGCCTTAAACGGCAAATCGTCAATTTGGCTCTAATAGAAGCGGCACTTTTTGGCCAAATCTTATGATTTGGCGTTATTTCGCCAACGCTTCAACCAATTTTGTTCAAATCGTCTCCTTTTGGCAAAATAAGCATAATAAGGCCTTAAACGGCAAATCGTCAATTTGGCTCTAATAGAAGCGGCACTTTTTGGCCAAATTGTACAATTTGGCGATATCTCGCAAACGCTACAACCAATTTTGTTCAAATCGTCTCCTTTTGGCAAAATAAGCATAATAAGGCCTTAAACGGCAAATCGTCAATTTGGCTCTACTAGAAGGGGCAATTTTTGGCCAAATTGTACAATTTGGCGATATCTCGCAAACGCTACAACCAATTTTGTTCAAATCGTCTCCTTTTAGCAAAATAAGCATAATAAGGCCTTAAACAGCAAATCGTCAATTTGGCTCTAATAGAAGCGGCACTTTTTGGCCAAATCGTACAATTTGGCGATATCTCGCAAACGCTACAACCAATTTTGTTCAAATCGTCTCCTTTTGGCAAAATAAGCATAATAAGGCCTTAAACGGCAAATCGTCAATTTGGCTCTAATAGAAGCGGCACTTTATGGCCAAATCTTATGATTTGGCGATATCTCGCAAACGCTACAACCAATTTTGTTCAAATCGTCTCCTTTTGGCAAAATAAGCATAATAAGGCCTTAAACGGCAAATCGTCAATTTGGCTCTAATAGAAGCGGCACTTTTTGGCCAAATCTTATGATTTGGCGTTATTTCGCCAACGCTTCAACCAATTTTGTTCAAATCGTCTCCTTTTGGCAAAATAAGCATAATAAGGCCTTAAACGGCAAATCGTCAATTTGGCTCTAATAGAAGCGGCACTTTTTGGCCAAATTGTACAATTTGGCGATATCTCGCAAACGCTACAACCAATTTTGTTCAAATCGTCTCCTTTTGGCAAAATAAGCATAATAAGGCCTTAAACGGCAAATCGTCAATTTGGCTCTACTAGAAGGGGCACTTTTTGGCCAAATTGTACAATTTGGCGATATCTCGCAAACGCTACAACCAATTTTGTTCAAATCGTCTCCTTTTAGCAAAATAAGCATAATAAGGCCTTAAACGGCAAATCGTCAATTTGGCTCTAATAGAAGCGGCACTTTTTGGCCAAATCGTACAATTTGGCGATATCTCGCAAACGCTACAACCAATTTTGTTCAAATCGTCTCCTTTTGGCAAAATAAGCATAATAAGGCCTTAAACGGCAAATCGTCAATTTGGCTCTAATAGAAGCGGCACTTTATGGCCAAATCTTATGATTTGGCGATATCTCGCAAACGCTACAACCAATTTTGTTCAAATCGTCTCCTTTTGGCAAAATAAGCATAATAAGGCCTTAAACGGCAAATCGTCAATTTGGCTCTACTAGAAGCGGCACTTTTTGGCCAAATCGTACAATTTGGCGATATCTCGCAAACGCTACAACCAATTTTGTTCAAATCGTCTCCTTTTGGCAAAATAAGCATAATAAGGCCTTAAACGGCAAATCGTCAATTTGGCTCTAATAGAAGCGGCACTTTTTGGCCAAATTGTACAATTTGGCGATATCTCGCAAACGCTACAACCAATTTTGTTCAAATCGTCTCCTTTTGGCAAAATAAGCATAATAAGGCCTTAAACGGCAAATCGTCAATTTGGCTCTAATAGAAGCGGCACTTTTTGGCCAAATCTTATGATTTGGCGATATCTCGCAAACGCTACAACCAATTTTGTTCAAATCGTCTCCTTTTGGCAAAATAAGCATAATAAGGCCTTAAACGGCAAATCGTCAATTTGGCTCTACTAGAAGCGGCACTTTTTGGCCAAATTGTACAATTTGGCGATATCTCGCAAACGCTACAACCAATTTTGTTCAAATCGTCTCCTTTTGGCAAAATAAGCATAATAAGGCCTTAAACGGCAAATCGTCAATTTGGCTCTTATAGAAGCGGCACTTTTTGACCAAATCGTGTAAATCGTACGATTTCGTGTTATTTCCGTCATTCTTAACAATACTGAGCTTAAAAATAGTCAAATCCGTGAAATCGGCGAGTTTCGTCGGAAATTGCCCGAAAACCACGATTTGGCGTTATTTCGCCAACGCTACAACCAATTTTGTTCAAATCGTCTCCTTTTGGCAAAATAAGCATAATAAAGCCTTAAACGGCAAATCGTCAATTTGACTCTAATAGAAGCGGCACTTTTTGGCCAAATCGTACAAATTGGCGATATCTCGCAAACGCTACAACCAATTTTGTTCAAATCGTCTCCTTTTGGCAAAATAAGCATAATAAGGCCTTAAACGGCAAATCGTCAATTTGGCTCTACTAGAAGCGGCACTTTTTGGCCAAATCGTACAATTTGGCGATATCTCGCAAACGCTACAACCAATTTTGTTCAAATCGTCTCCTTTTGGCAAAATAAGCATAATAAGGCCTTAAACGGCAAATCGTCATTTGGCTCTACTAGAAGCGGCACTTTTTGGCCAAATTGTACAATTTGGCGATATCTCGCAAACGCTACAACCAATTTTGTTCAAATCGTCTCCTTTTGGCAAAATAAGCATAATAAGGCCTTAAACGGCAAATCGTCAATTTGGCTCTAATAGAAGCGGCACTTTTTGGCCAAATTGTACAATTTGGCGATATCTCGCAAACGCTACAAGCAATTTTGTTCAAATCGTCTCCATTTGGCAAAATAAGCATAATAAGGCCTTAAACGGCAAATCGTCAATTTGGCTCTAATAGAAGCGGCACTTTTTGGCCAAATCTTACGATTTGGCGATATCTCGCAAACGCTACAACCAATTTTGTTCAAATCGTCTCCTTTTGGCAAAATAAGCATAATAAGGCCTTAAACGGCAAATCGTCAATTTGGCTCTAATAGAAGCGGCACTTTTTGGCCAAATCTTATGATTTGGCGTTATTTCGCCAACGCTTCAACCAATTTTGTTCAAATCGTCTCCTTTTGGCAAAATATGCATAATAAGGCCTTAAACGGCAAATCGTCAATTTGGCTCTAATAGAAGCGGCACTTTTTGGCCAAATTGTACAATTTGGCGATATCTCGCAAACGCTACAACCAATTTTGTTCAAATCGTCTCCTTTTGGCAAAATAAGCATAATAAGGCCTTAAACGGCAAATCGTCAATTTGGCTCTAATAGAAGCGGCACTTTTTGGCCAAATCTTATGATTTGGCGATATCTCGCAAACGCTACAACCAATTTTGTTCAAATCGTCTCCTTTTGGCAAAATAAGCATAATAAGGCCTTAAACGGCAAATCGTCAATTTGGCTCTACTAGAAGCGGCACTTTTTGGCCAAATTGTACAATTTGGCGATATCTCGCAAACGCTACAACCAATTTTGTTCAAATCGTCTCCTTTTGGCAAAATAAGCATAATAAGGCCTTAAACGGCAAATCGTCAATTTGGCTCTTATAGAAGCGGCACTTTTTGACCAAATCGTGTAAATCGTACGATTTCGTGTTATTTCCGTCATTCTTAACAATACTGAGCTTAAAAATAGTCAAATCCGTGAAATCGGCGAGTTTCGTCGGAAATTGCCCGAAAACCACGATTTGGCGTTATTTCGCCAACGCTTCAACCAATTTTGTTCAAATCGTCTCCTTTTGGCAAAATAAGCATAATAAGGCCTTAAACGGCAAATCGTCAATTTGGCTCTAATAGAAGCGGCACTTTTTGGCCAAATCGTACAATTTGGCGATATCTCGCAAACGCTACAACCAATTTTGTTCAAATCGTCTCCTTTTGGCAAAATAAGCATAATAAGGCCTTAAACGGCAAATCGTCAATTTGGCTCTTATAGAAGCGGCACTTGTTGGCCAAATCGTACAATTTGGCGATATCTCGCAAACGCTACAACCAATTTTGTTCAAATCGTCTCCTTTTGGCAAAATAAGCATAATAAGGCCTTAAACGGCAAATCGTCAATTTGGCTCTAATAGAAGCGGCACTTTTTGGCCAAATCTTATGATTTGGCGATATCTCGCAAACGCTACAACCAATTTTGTTCAAATCGTCTCCTTTTGGCAAAATAAGCATAATAAGGCCTTAAACGGCAAATCGTCAATTTGGCTCTACTAGAAGCGGCACTTTTTGACCAACTCGTACAATTTGGCGATATCTCGCAAACGCTACAACCAATTTTGTTCAAATCGTCTCCTCTTGGCAAAATAAGCATAATAAGGCCTTAAACGGCAAATCGTCAATTTGGCTCTACTAGAAGCGGCACTTTTTGGCCAAATCGTACAATTTGGCGATATCTCGCAAACGCTACAACCAATTTTGTTCAAATCGTCTCCTTTTGGCAAAATAAGCATAATAAGGCCTTAAACGGCAAATCGTCAATTTGGCTCTACTAGAAGCGGCACTTTTTGACCAACTCGTACAATTTGGCGATATCTCGCAAACGCTACAACCAATTTTGTTCAAATCGTCTCCTTTTGGCAAAATAAGCATAATAAGGCCTTAAACGGCAAATCGTCAATTTGGCTCTAATAGAAGCGGCACTTTTTGGCCAAATTGTACAATTTGGCGATATCTCGCAAACGCTACAACCAATTTTGTTCAAATCGTCTCCTTTTGGCAAAATAAGCATAATAAGGCCTTAAACGGCAAATCGTCAATTTGGCTCTTATAGAAGTGGCACTTTTTGACCAAATCGTGTAAATCGTACGATTTCGTGTTATTTCCGCCATTCTTAACAATACTGAGCTTAAAAATAGTCAAATCCGTGAAATCGGCGAGTTTCGTCGGAAATTGCCCGAAAACCACGATTTGGCGTTATTTCGCCAACGCTTCAACCAATTTTGTTCAAATCGTCTCCTTTGGCAAAATAAGCATAATAAGGCCTTAAACGGCAAATCGTCAATTTGACTCTAATAGAAGCGGCACTTTTTGGCCAAATCGTACAATTTGGCGATATCTCTCAAACGCTAGAACCAATTTTGTTCAAATCGTCTCCTTTTGGCAAAATAAGCATAATAAGGCCGTAAACGGCAAATCGTCAATTTGGCTCTACTAGAAGCGGCACTTTTTGGCCAAATCGTACAATTTGGCGATATCTCGCAAACGCTACAACCAATTTTGTTCAAATCGTCTCCTTTTGGCAAAATAAGCATAATAAGGCCTTAAACGGCAAATCGTCAATTTGGCTCTACTAGTAACGGCACTTTTTGGCCAAATTGTACAATTTGGCGATATCTCGCAAACGCTACAACCAATTTTCTTCAAATCGTCTCCTTTTGGCAAAATAAGCATAATAAGGCCTTAAACGGCAAATCGTCAATTTGGCTCTACTAGAAGCGTCACTTTTTGGCCAAATCGTACAATTTGGCGATATCTCGCAAACGCTACAACCAATTTTGTTCAAATCGTCTCCTTTTGGCAAAATAAGCATAATAAGGCCTTAAACGGCAAATCGTCAATTTGGCTCTAATAGAAGCGGCACTTTTTGGCCAAATCGTACAATTTGGCGATATCTCGCAAACGCTACAACCAATTTTGTTCAAATCGTCTCCTTTTGGCAAAATAAGCATAATAAGACCTTAAACGGCAAATCGTCAATTTGGCTCTAATAGAAGCGGCACTTCTTGGCCAAATTGTGCAATTTGGCGATATCTCGCAAACGCTACAACCAATTTTGTTCAAATCGTCTCCTTTTGGCAAAATAAGCATAATAAGGCCTTAAACGGCAAATCGTCAATTTGGCTCTTATAGAAGCGGCACTTTTTGGCCAAATTGTACAATTTGGCGATATCTCGCAAACGCTACAACCAATTTTGTTCAAATCGTCTCCTTTTGGCAAAATAAGCATAATAAGGCCTTAAACGGCAAATCGTCAATTTGGCTCTACTAGAAGCGGCACTTTTTGGCCAAATCGTACAATTTGGCGATATCTCGCAAACGCTAGAACCAATTTTGTTCAAATCGTCTCCTTTTGGCAAAATAAGCATAATAAGGCCTTAAACGGCAAATCGTCAATTTGACTCTAATAGAAGCGGCACTTTTTGGCCAAATCGTACAATTTGGCGATATCTCGCAAACGCTACAACCAATTTTGTTCAAATCGTCTCCTTTTGGCAAAATAAGCATAATAAGGCCTTAAACGGCAAATCGTCAATTTGGCTCTAATAGAAGCGGCACTTTTTGGCCAAATCTTATGATTTGGCGATATCTCGCAAACGCTACAACCAATTTTGTTCAAATCGTCTCCTTTTGGCAAAATAAGCATAATAAAGCCTTAAACGGCAAATCGTCAATTTGACTCTAATAGAAGCGGCACTTTTTGGCCAAATCGTACAATTTGGCGATATCTCGCAAACGCTAGAACCAATTTTGTTCAAATCGTCTCCTTTTGGCAAAATAAGCATAATAAGGCCTTAAACGGCAAATCGTCAATTTGGCTCTACTAGAAGCGGCACTTTTTGGCCAAATCGTACAATTTGGCGATATCTCGCAAACGCTACAACCAATTTTGTTCAAATCGTCTCCTTTTGGCAAAATAAGCATAATAAGGCCTTAAACGGCAAATCGTCAATTTGGCTCTAATAGAAGCGGCACTTTTTGGCCAAATCGTACAAATTGGCGATATCTCGCAAACGCTACAACCAATTTTGTTCAAATCGTCTCCTTTTGGCAAAATAAGCATAATAAGGCCTTAAACGGCAAATCGTCAATTTGGCTCTACTAGAAGCGGCACTTTTTGGCCAAATTGTACAATTTGGCGATATCTCGCAAACGCTACAACCAATTTTGTTCAAATCGTCTCCTTTTGGCAAAATAAGCATAATAAGGCCTTAAACGGCAAATCGTCAATTTGGCTCTAATAGAAGCGGCACTTTTTGGCCAAATTGTACAATTTGGCGATATCTCGCAAACGCTACAAGCAATTTTGTTCAAATCGTCTCCATTTGGCAAAATAAGCATAGTAAGGCCTTAAACGGCAAATCGTCAATTTGGCTCTAATAGAAGCGGCACTTTTTGGCCAAATCTTATGATTTGGCGATATCTCGCAAACGCTACAACCAATTTTGTTCAAATCGTCTCCTTTTGGCAAAATAAGCATAATAAGGCCTTAAACGGCAAATCGTCAATTTGGCTCTAATAGAAGCGGCACTTTATGGCCAAATCTTATGATTTGGCGATATCTCGCAAACGCTACAACCAATTTTGTTCAAATCGTCTCCTTTTGGCAAAATAAGCATAATAAGGCCTTAAACGGCAAATCGTCAATTTGGCTCTACTAGAAGCGGCACTTTTTGGCCAAATCGTACAATTTGGCGATATCTCGCAAACGCTACAACCAATTTTGTTCAAATCGTCTCCTTTTGGCAAAATAAGCATAATAAGGCCTTAAACGGCAAATCGTCAATTTGGCTCTAATAGAAGCGGCACTTTTTGGCCAAATTGTACAATTTGGCGATATCTCGCAAACGCTACAACCAATTTTGTTCAAATCGTCTCCTTTTGGCAAAATAAGCATAATAAGGCCTTAAACGGCAAATCGTCAATTTGGCTCTAATAGAAGCGGCACTTTTTGGCCAAATCTTATGATTTGGCGATATCTCGCAAACGCTACAACCAATTTTGTTCAAATCGTCTCCTTTTGGCAAAATAAGCATAATAAGGCCTTAAACGGCAAATCGTCAATTTGGCTCTACTAGAAGCGGCACTTTTTGGCCAAATTGTACAATTTGGCGATATCTCGCAAACGCTACAACCAATTTTGTTCAAATCGTCTCCTTTTGGCAAAATAAGCATAATAAGGCCTTAAACGGCAAATCGTCAATTTGGCTCTTATAGAAGCGGCACTTTTTGACCAAATCGTGTAAATCGTACGATTTCGTGTTATTTCCGTCATTCTTAACAATACTGAGCTTAAAAATAGTCAAATCCGTGAAATCGGCGAGTTTCGTCGGAAATTGCCCGAAAACCACGATTTGGCGTTATTTCGCCAACGCTACAACCAATTTTGTTCAAATCGTCTCCTTTTGGCAAAATAAGCATAATAAAGCCTTAAACGGCAAATCGTCAATTTGACTCTAATAGAAGCGGCACTTTTTGGCCAAATCGTACAATTTGGCGATATCTCGCAAACGCTACAACCAATTTTGTTCAAATCGTCTCCTTTTGGCAAAATAAGCATAATAAGGCCTTAAACGGCAAATCGTCAATTTGGCTCTACTAGAAGCGGCACTTTTTGGCCAAATTGTACAATTTGGCGATATCTCGCAAACGCTACAACCAATTTTGTTCAAATCGTCTCCTTTTGGCAAAATAAGCATAATAAGGCCTTAAACGGCAAATCGTCAATTTGGCTCTAATAGAAGCGGCACTTTTTGGCCAAATTGTACAATTTGGCGATATCTCGCAAACGCTACAACCAATTTTGTTCAAATCGTCTCCTTTTAGCAAAATAAGCATAATAAGGCCTTAAACGGCAAATCGTCAATTTGGCTCTAATAGAAGCGGCACTTTTTGGCCAAATCTTATGATTTGGCGTTATTTCGCCAACGCTTCAACCAATTTTGTTCAAATCGTCTCCTTTTGGCAAAATAAGCATAATAAGGCCTTAAACGGCAAATCGTCAATTTGGCTCTAATAGAAGCGGCACTTTTTGGCCAAATTGTACAATTTGGCGATATCTCGCAAACGCTACAACCAATTTTGTTCAAATCGTCTCCTTTTGGCAAAATAAGCATAATAAGGCCTTAAACGGCAAATCGTCAATTTGGCTCTTATAGAAGCGGCACTTTTTGACCAAATCGTGTAAATCGTACGATTTCGTGTTATTTCCGTCATTCTTAACAATACTGAGCTTAAAAATAGTCAAATCCGTGAAATCGGCGAGTTTCGTCGGAAATTGCCCGAAAACCACGATTTGGCGTTATTTCGCCAACGCTACAACCAATTTTGTTCAAATCGTCTCCTTTTGGCAAAATAAGCATAATAAAGCCTTAAACGGCAAATCGTCAATTTGACTCTAATAGAAGCGGCACTTTTTGGCCAAATCGTACAAATTGGCGATATCTCGCAAACGCTACAACCAATTTTGTTCAAATCGTCTCCTTTTGGCAAAATAAGCATAATAAGGCCTTAAACGGCAAATCGTCAATTTGGCTCTACTAGAAGCGGCACTTTTTGGCCAAATCGTACAATTTGGCGATATCTCGCAAACGCTACAACCAATTTTGTTCAAATCGTCTCCTTTTGGCAAAATAAGCATAATAAGGCCTTAAACGGCAAATCGTCAATTTGGCTCTACTAGAAGCGGCACTTTTTGGCCAAATTGTACAATTTGGCGATATCTCGCAAACGCTACAACCAATTTTGTTCAAATCGTCTCCTTTTGGCAAAATAAGCATAATAAGGCCTTAAACGGCAAATCGTCAATTTGGCTCTAATAGAAGCGGCACTTTTTGGCCAAATTGTACAATTTGGCGATATCTCGCAAACGCTACAAGCAATTTTGTTCAAATCGTCTCCATTTGGCAAAATAAGCATAATAAGGCCTTAAACGGCAAATCGTCAATTTGGCTCTAATAGAAGCGGCACTTTTTGGCCAAATCTTATGATTTGGCGTTATTTCGCCAACGCTTCAACCAATTTTGTTCAAATCGTCTCCTTTTGGCAAAATAAGCATAATAAGGCCTTAAACGGCAAATCGTCAATTTGGCTCTAATAGAAGCGGCACTTTTTGGCCAAATTGTACAATTTGGCGATATCTCGCAAACGCTACAACCAATTTTGTTCAAATCGTCTCCTTTTGGCAAAATAAGCATAATAAGGCCTTAAACGGCAAATCGTCAATTTGGCTCTACTAGAAGGGGCACTTTTTGGCCAAATTGTACAATTTGGCGATATCTCGCAAACGCTACAACCAATTTTGTTCAAATCGTCTCCTTTTAGCAAAATAAGCATAATAAGGCCTTAAACGGCAAATCGTCAATTTGGCTCTAATAGAAGCGGCACTTTTTGGCCAAATCGTACAATTTGGCGATATCTCGCAAACGCTACAACCAATTTTGTTCAAATCGTCTCCTTTTGGCAAAATAAGCATAATAAGGCCTTAAACGGCAAATCGTCAATTTGGCTCTAATAGAAGCGGCACTTTATGGCCAAATCTTATGATTTGGCGATATCTCGCAAACGCTACAACCAATTTTGTTCAAATCGTCTCCTTTTGGCAAAATAAGCATAATAAGGCCTTAAACGGCAAATCGTCAATTTGGCTCTAATAGAAGCGGCACTTTTTGGCCAAATCTTATGATTTGGCGTTATTTCGCCAACGCTTCAACCAATTTTGTTCAAATCGTCTCCTTTTGGCAAAATAAGCATAATAAGGCCTTAAACGGCAAATCGTCAATTTGGCTCTAATAGAAGCGGCACTTTTTGGCCAAATTGTACAATTTGGCGATATCTCGCAAACGCTACAACCAATTTTGTTCAAATCGTCTCCTTTTGGCAAAATAAGCATAATAAGGCCTTAAACGGCAAATCGTCAATTTGGCTCTACTAGAAGGGGCACTTTTTGGCCAAATTGTACAATTTGGCGATATCTCGCAAACGCTACAACCAATTTTGTTCAAATCGTCTCCTTTTAGCAAAATAAGCATAATAAGGCCTTAAACGGCAAATCGTCAATTTGGCTCTACTAGAAGCGGCACTTTTTGGCCAAATCGTACAATTTGGCGATATCTCGCAAACGCTACAACCAATTTTGTTCAAAACGTCTCCTTTTGGCAAAATAAGCATAATAAGGCCTTAAACGGCAAATCGTCAATTTGGCTCTAATAGAAGCGGCACTTTTTGGCCAAATCGTACAATTTGGCGATATCTCGCAAACGCTACAACCAATTTTGTTCAAATCGTCTCCTTTTGGCAAAATAAGCATAATAAGGCCTTAAACGGCAAATCGTCAATTTGGCTCTAATAGAAGCGGCACTTTATGGCCAAATCTTATGATTTGGCGATAACTCGCAAACGCTACAACCAATTTTGTTCAAATCGTCTCCTTTTGGCAAAATAAGCATAATAAGGCCTTAAACGGCAAATCGTCAATTTGGCTCTACTAGAAGCGGCACTTTTTGGCCAAATCGTACAATTTGGCGATATCTCGCAAACGCTACAACCAATTTTGTTCAAATCGTCTCCTTTTGGCAAAATAAGCATAATAAGGCCTTAAACGGCAAATCGTCAATTTGGCTCTAATAGAAGCGGCACTTTTTGGCCAAATTGTACAATTTGGCGATATCTCGCAAACGCTACAACCAATTTTGTTCAAATCGTCTCCTTTTGGCAAAATAAGCATAATAAGGCCTTAAACGGCAAATCGTCAATTTGGCTCTAATAGAAGCGGCACTTTTTGGCCAAATCTTATGATTTGGCGATATCTCGCAAACGCTACAACCAATTTTGTTCAAATCGTCTCCTTTTGGCAAAATAAGCATAATAAGGCCTTAAACGGCAAATCGTCAATTTGGCTCTACTAGAAGCGGCACTTTTTGGCCAAATTGTACAATTTGGCGATATCTCGCAAACGCTACAACCAATTTTGTTCAAATCGTCTCCTTTTGGCAAAATAAGCATAATAAGGCCTTAAACGGCAAATCGTCAATTTGGCTCTTATAGAAGCGGCACTTTTTGACCAAATCGTGTAAATCGTACGATTTCGTGTTATTTCCGTCATTCTTAACAATACTGAGCTTAAAAATAGTCAAATCCGTGAAATCGGCGAGTTTCGTCGGAAATTGCCCGAAAACCACGATTTGGCGTTATTTCGCCAACGCTACAACCAATTTTGTTCAAATCGTCTCCTTTTGGCAAAATAAGCATAATAAAGCCTTAAACGGCAAATCGTCAATTTGACTCTAATAGAAGCGGCACTTTTTGGCCAAATCGTACAAATTGGCGATATCTCGCAAACGCTACAACCAATTTTGTTCAAATCGTCTCCTTTTGGCAAAATAAGCATAATAAGGCCTTAAACGGCAAATCGTCAATTTGGCTCTACTAGAAGCGGCACTTTTTGGCCAAATCGTACAATTTGGCGATATCTCGCAAACGCTACAACCAATTTTGTTCAAATCGTCTCCTTTTGGCAAAATAAGCATAATAAGGCCTTAAACGGCAAATCGTCAATTTGGCTCTACTAGAAGCGGCACTTTTTGGCCAAATTGTACAATTTGGCGATATCTCGCAAACGCTACAACCAATTTTGTTCAAATCGTCTCCTTTTGGCAAAATAAGCATAATAAGGCCTTAAACGGCAAATCGTCAATTTGGCTCTAATAGAAGCGGCACTTTTTGGCCAAATCGTACAATTTGGCGATATCTCGCAAACGCTACAACCAATTTTGTTCAAATCGTCTCCTTTTGGCAAAATAAGCATAATAAGGCCTTAAACGGCAAATCGTCAATTTGGCTCTACTAGAAGCGGCACTTTTTGGCCAAATTGTACAATTTGGCGATATCTCGCAAACGCTACAACCAATTTTGTTCAAATCGTCTCCTTTTGGCAAAATAAGCATAATAAGGCCTTAAACGGCAAATCGTCAATTTGGCTCTAATAGAAGCGGCACTTTTTGGCCAAATCGTACAATTTGGCGATATCTCGCAAACGCTACAACCAATTTTGTTCAAATCGTCTCCTTTTGGCAAAATAAGCATAATAAGGCCTTAAACGGCAAATCGTCAATTTGGCTCTAATAGAAGCGGCACTTTTTGGCCAAATCTTATGATTTGGCGATATCTCGCAAACGCTAGAACCAATTTTGTTCAAATCGTCTCCTTTTGGCAAAATAAGCATAATAAGGCCTTAAACGGCAAATCGTCAATTTGGCTCTACTAGAAGCGGCACTTTTTGGCCAAATCGTACAATTTGGCGATATCTCGCAAACGCTACAACCAATTTTGTTCAAAACGTCTCCTTTTGGCAAAATAAGCATAATAAGGCCTTAAACGGCAAATCGTCAATTTGGCTCTAATAGAAGCGGCACCTTTTGGCCAAATTGTACAATTTGGCGATATCTCGCAAACGCTACAACCAATTTTGTTCAAATCGTCTCCTTTTGGCAAAATAAGCATAATAAGGCCTTAAACGGCAAATCGTCAATTTGGCTCTAATAGAAGCGGCACTTTTTGGCCAAATTGTACAATTTGGCGATATCTCGCAAACGCTACAAGCAATTTTGTTCAAATCGTCTCCATTTGGCAAAATAAGCATAATAAGGCCTTAAACGGCAAATCGTCAATTTGGCTCTAATAGAAGCGGCACTTTTTGGCCAAATCTTATGATTTGGCGATATCTCGCAAACGCTACAACCAATTTTGTTCAAATCGTCTCCTTTTGGCAAAATAAGCATAATAAGGCCTTAAACGGCAAATCGTCAATTTGGCTCTACTAGAAGCGGCACTTTTTGGCCAAATCGTACAATTTGGCGATATCTCGCAAACGCTACAACCAATTTTGTTCAAATCGTCTCCTTTTGGCAAAATAAGCATAATAAGGCCTTAAACGGCAAATCGTCAATTTGGCTCTAATAGAAGCGGCACTTTTTGGCCAAATTGTACAATTTGGCGATATCTCGCAAACGCTACAACCAATTTTGTTCAAATCGTCTCCTTTTGGCAAAATAAGCATAATAAGGCCTTAAACGGCAAATCGTCAATTTGGCTCTAATAGAAGCGGCAATTTTTGGCCAAATCTTATGATTTGGCGATATTTCGCAAACGCTACAACCAATTTTGTTCAAATCGTCTCCTTTTGGCAAAATAAGCATAATAAGGCCTTAAACGGCAAATCGTCAATATGGCTCTACTAGAAGCGGCACTTTTTGGCCAAATCGTACAATTTGGCGATATCTCGCAAACGCTACAACCAATTTTGTTCAAATCGTCTCCTTTTGGCAAAATAAGCATAATAAGGCCTTAAACGGCATATCGTCAATTTGGCTCTAATAGAAGCGGCACTTTTTGGCCAAATCGTACAAATTGGCGATATCTCGCAAACGCTACAACCAATTTTGTTCAAATCGTCTCCTTTTGGCAAAATAAGCATAATAAGGCCTTAAACGGCAAATCGTCAATTTGGCTCTAATAGAAGCGGCACTTTTTGGCCAAATTGTACAATTTGGCGATATCTCATAAACGCTACAACCAATTTTGTTCAAATCGTCTCCTTTTGGCAAAATAAGCATAATAAGGCCTTAAACGGCAAATCGTCAATTTGGCTCTAATAGAAGCGGCACTTTTTGGGCAAATTGTACAATTTGGCGATATCTCATAAACGCTACAACCAATTTTGTTCAAATCGTCTCCTTTTGGCAAAATAAGCATAATAAGGCCTTAAACGGCAAATCGTCAATTTGGCTCTAATAGAAGCGGCACTTTTTGGCCAAATCGTACAAATTGGCGATATCTCGCAAACGCTAGAACCAATTTTGTTCAAATCGTCTCCTTTTGGCAAAATAAGCATAATAAGGCCTTAAACGGCAAATCGTCAATTTGGCTCTAATAGAAGCGGCACTTTTTGGCCAAATTGTACAATTTGGCGATATCTCGCAAACGCTACAAGCAATTTTGTTCAAATCGTCTCCATTTGGCAAAATAAGCATAATAAGGCCTTAAACGGCAAATCGTCAATTTGGCTCTAATAGAAGCGGCACTTTTTGGCCAAATCTTATGATTTGGCGATATCTCGCAAACGCTACAACCAATTTTGTTCAAATCGTCTCCTTTTGGCAAAATAAGCATAATAAGGCCTTAAACGGCAAATCGTCAATTTGGCTCTACTAGAAGCGGCAGTTTTTGGCCAAATCTTACGATTTTGCGATATCTCGCAAACGCTACAACCAATTTTGTTCAAATCGTCTCCTTTTGGCAAAATAAGCATAATAAGGCCTTAAACGGCAAATCGTCAATTTGGCTCTAATAGAAGCGGCACTTTTTGGCCAAATCTTATGATTTGGCGATATCTCGCAAACGCTACAACCAATTTTGTTCAAATCGTCTCCTTTTGGCAAAATAAGCATAATAAGGCCTTAAACGGCAAATCGTCAATTTGGCTCTACTAGAAGCGGCACTTTTTGGCCAAATCGTACAATTTGGCGATATCTCGCAAACGCTACAACCAATTTTGTTCAAATCGTCTCCTTTTGGCAAAATAAGCATAATAAGGCCTTAAACGGCAAATCGTCAATTTGGCTCTACTAGAAGCGGCACTTTTTGACCAACTCGTACAATTTGGCGATATCTCGCAAACGCTACAACCAATTTTGTTCAAATCGTCTCCTTTTGGCAAAATAAGCATAATAAGGCCTTAAACGGCAAATCGTCAATTTGACTCTAATAGAAGCGGCACTTTTTGGCCAAATCGTACAGTTTGGCGATATCTCGCAAACGCTACAACCAATTTTGTTCAAATCGTCTCCTTTTGGCAAAATAAGCATAATAAGGCCTTAAACGGCAAATCGTCAATTTGGCTCTACTAGAAGCGGCACTTTTTGGCCAAATTGTACAATTTGGCGATATCTCGCAAACGCTACAACCAATTTTCTTCAAATCGTCTCCTTTTGGCAAAATAAGCATAATAAGGCCTTAAACGGCAAATCGTCAATTTGGCTCTACTAGAAGCGGCACTTGTTGGCCAAATCGTACAATTTGGCGATATCTCGCAAACGCTACAACCAATTTTGTTCAAATCGTCTCCTTTTGGCAAAATAAGCATAATAAGGCCTTAAACGGCAAATCGTCAATTTGGCTCTAATAGAAGCGGCACTTTTTGGCCAAATCTTATGATTTGGCGATATCTCGCAAACGCTACAACCAATTTTGTTCAAATCGTCTCCTTTTGGCAAAATAAGCATAATAAGGCCTTAAACGGCAAATCGTCAATTTGGCTCTACTAGAAGCGGCACTTTTTGGCCAAATTGTACAATTTGGCGATATCTCGCAAACGCTACAACCAATTTTGTTCAAATCGTCTCCTTTTGGCAAAATAAGCATAATAAGGCCTTAAACGGCAAATCGTCAATTTGGCTCTAATAGAAGCGGCACTTTTTGGCCAAATCGTACAATTTGGCGATATCTCGCAAACGCTACAACCAATTTTGTTCAAATCGTCTCCTTTTGGCAAAATAAGCATAATAAGGCCTTAAACGGCAAATCGTCAATTTGGCTCTAATAGAAGCGGCACTTTTTGGCCAAATCTTATGATTTGGCGATATCTCGCAAACGCTAGAACCAATTTTGTTCAAATCGTCTCCTTTTGGCAAAATAAGCATAATAAGGCCTTAAACGGCAAATCGTCAATTTGGCTCTACTAGAAGCGGCACTTTTTGGCCAAATCGTACAATTTGGCGATATCTCGCAAACGCTACAACCAATTTTGTTCAAAACGTCTCCTTTTGGCAAAATAAGCATAATAAGGCCTTAAACGGCAAATCGTCAATTTGGCTCTAATAGAAGCGGCACCTTTTGGCCAAATTGTACAATTTGGCGATATCTCGCAAACGCTACAACCAATTTTGTTCAAATCGTCTCCTTTTGGCAAAATAAGCATAATAAGGCCTTAAACGGCAAATCGTCAATTTGGCTCTAATAGAAGCGGCACTTTTTGGCCAAATTGTACAATTTGGCGATATCTCGCAAACGCTACAAGCAATTTTGTTCAAATCGTCTCCATTTGGCAAAATAAGCATAATAAGGCCTTAAACGGCAAATCGTCAATTTGGCTCTAATAGAAGCGGCACTTTTTGGCCAAATCTTATGATTTGGCGATATCTCGCAAACGCTACAACCAATTTTGTTCAAATCGTCTCCTTTTGGCAAAATAAGCATAATAAGGCCTTAAACGGCAAATCGTCAATTTGGCTCTACTAGAAGCGGCACTTTTTGGCCAAATCGTACAATTTGGCGATATCTCGCAAACGCTAGAACCAATTTTGTTCAAATCGTCTCCTTTTGGCAAAATAAGCATAATAAGGCCTTAAACGGCAAATCGTCAATTTGGCTCTAATAGAAGCGGCACTTTTTGGCCAAATTGTACAATTTGGCGATATCTCGCAAACGCTACAACCAATTTTGTTCAAATCGTCTCCTTTTGGCAAAATAAGCATAATAAGGCCTTAAACGGCAAATCGTCAATTTGGCTCTAATAGAAGCGGCAATTTTTGGCCAAATCTTATGATTTGGCGATATTTCGCAAACGCTACAACCAATTTTGTTCAAATCGTCTCCTTTTGGCAAAATAAGCATAATAAGGCCTTAAACGGCAAATCGTCAATATGGCTCTACTAGAAGCGGCACTTTTTGGCCAAATCGTACAATTTGGCGATATCTCGCAAACGCTACAACCAATTTTGTTCAAATCGTCTCCTTTTGGCAAAATAAGCATAATAAGGCCTTAAACGGCATATCGTCAATTTGGCTCTAATAGAAGCGGCACTTTTTGGCCAAATCGTACAAATTGGCGATATCTCGCAAACGCTACAACCAATTTTGTTCAAATCGTCTCCTTTTGGCAAAATAAGCATAATAAGGCCTTAAACGGCAAATCGTCAATTTGGCTCTAATAGAAGCGGCACTTTTTGGCCAAATTGTACAATTTGGCGATATCTCATAAACGCTACAACCAATTTTGTTCAAATCGTCTCCTTTTGGCAAAATAAGCATAATAAGGCCTTAAACGGCAAATCGTCAATTTGGCTCTAATAGAAGCGGCACTTTTTGGGCAAATTGTACAATTTGGCGATATCTCATAAACGCTACAACCAATTTTGTTCAAATCGTCTCCTTTTGGCAAAATAAGCATAATAAGGCCTTAAACGGCAAATCGTCAATTTGGCTCTAATAGAAGCGGCACTTTTTGGCCAAATCGTACAAATTGGCGATATCTCGCAAACGCTAGAACCAATTTTGTTCAAATCGTCTCCTTTTGGCAAAATAAGCATAATAAGGCCTTAAACGGCAAATCGTCAATTTGGCTCTAATAGAAGCGGCACTTTTTGGCCAAATTGTACAATTTGGCGATATCTCGCAAACGCTACAAGCAATTTTGTTCAAATCGTCTCCATTTGGCAAAATAAGCATAATAAGGCCTTAAACGGCAAATCGTCAATTTGGCTCTAATAGAAGCGGCACTTTTTGGCCAAATCTTATGATTTGGCGATATCTCGCAAACGCTACAACCAATTTTGTTCAAATCGTCTCCTTTTGGCAAAATAAGCATAATAAGGCCTTAAACGGCAAATCGTCAATTTGGCTCTACTAGAAGCGGCAGTTTTTGGCCAAATCTTACGATTTTGCGATATCTCGCAAACGCTACAACCAATTTTGTTCAAATCGTCTCCTTTTGGCAAAATAAGCATAATAAGGCCTTAAACGGCAAATCGTCAATTTGGCTCTACTAGAAGCGGCACTTTTTGGCCAAATCGTACAATTTGGCGATATCTCGCAAACGCTACAACCAATTTTGTTCAAAACGTCTCCTTTTGGCAAAATAAGCATAATAAGGCCTTAAACGGCAAATCGTCAATTTGGCTCTAATAGAAGCGGCACCTTTTGGCCAAATTGTACAATTTGGCGATATCTCGCAAACGCTACAACCAATTTTGTTCAAATCGTCTCCTTTTGGCAAAATAAGCATAATAAGGCCTTAAACGGCAAATCGTCAATTTGGCTCTACTAGAAGCGGCACTTTTTGACCAACTCGTACAATTTGGCGATATCTCGCAAACGCTACAACCAATTTTGTTCAAATCGTCTCCTTTTGGCAAAATAAGCATAATAAGGCCTTAAACGGCAAATCGTCAATTTGACTCTAATAGAAGCGGCACTTTTTGGCCAAATCGTACAGTTTGGCGATATCTCGCAAACGCTACAACCAATTTTGTTCAAATCGTCTCCTTTTGGCAAAATAAGCATAATAAGGCCTTAAACGGCAAATCGTCAATTTGGCTCTACTAGAAGCGGCACTTTTTGGCCAAATTGTACAATTTGGCGATATCTCGCAAACGCTACAACCAATTTTCTTCAAATCGTCTCCTTTTGGCAAAATAAGCATAATAAGGCCTTAAACGGCAAATCGTCAATTTGGCTCTACTAGAAGCGGCACTTGTTGGCCAAATCGTACAATTTGGCGATATCTCGCAAACGCTACAACCAATTTTGTTCAAATCGTCTCCTTTTGGCAAAATAAGCATAATAAGGCCTTAAACGGCAAATCGTCAATTTGGCTCTAATAGAAGCGGCACTTTTTGGCCAAATCTTATGATTTGGCGATATCTCGCAAACGCTACAACCAATTTTGTTCAAATCGTCTCCTTTTGGCAAAATAAGCATAATAAGGCCTTAAACGGCAAATCGTCAATTTGGCTCTACTAGAAGCGGCACTTTTTGGCCAAATTGTACAATTTGGCGATATCTCGCAAACGCTACAACCAATTTTGTTCAAATCGTCTCCTTTTGGCAAAATAAGCATAATAAGGCCTTAAACGGCAAATCGTCAATTTGGCTCTAATAGAAGCGGCACTTTTTGGCCAAATCGTACAATTTGGCGATATCTCGCAAACGCTACAACCAATTTTGTTCAAATCGTCTCCTTTTGGCAAAATAAGCATAATAAGGCCTTAAACGGCAAATCGTCAATTTGGCTCTAATAGAAGCGGCACTTTTTGGCCAAATCTTATGATTTGGCGATATCTCGCAAACGCTAGAACCAATTTTGTTCAAATCGTCTCCTTTTGGCAAAATAAGCATAATAAGGCCTTAAACGGCAAATCGTCAATTTGGCTCTACTAGAAGCGGCACTTTTTGGCCAAATCGTACAATTTGGCGATATCTCGCAAACGCTACAACCAATTTTGTTCAAAACGTCTCCTTTTGGCAAAATAAGCATAATAAGGCCTTAAACGGCAAATCGTCAATTTGGCTCTAATAGAAGCGGCACCTTTTGGCCAAATTGTACAATTTGGCGATATCTCGCAAACGCTACAACCAATTTTGTTCAAATCGTCTCCTTTTGGCAAAATAAGCATAATAAGGCCTTAAACGGCAAATCGTCAATTTGGCTCTAATAGAAGCGGCACTTTTTGGCCAAATTGTACAATTTGGCGATATCTCGCAAACGCTACAAGCAATTTTGTTCAAATCGTCTCCATTTGGCAAAATAAGCATAATAAGGCCTTAAACGGCAAATCGTCAATTTGGCTCTAATAGAAGCGGCACTTTTTGGCCAAATCTTATGATTTGGCGATATCTCGCAAACGCTACAACCAATTTTGTTCAAATCGTCTCCTTTTGGCAAAATAAGCATAATAAGGCCTTAAACGGCAAATCGTCAATTTGGCTCTACTAGAAGCGGCACTTTTTGGCCAAATCGTACAATTTGGCGATATCTCGCAAACGCTAGAACCAATTTTGTTCAAATCGTCTCCTTTTGGCAAAATAAGCATAATAAGGCCTTAAACGGCAAATCGTCAATTTGGCTCTAATAGAAGCGGCACTTTTTGGCCAAATTGTACAATTTGGCGATATCTCGCAAACGCTACAACCAATTTTGTTCAAATCGTCTCCTTTTGGCAAAATAAGCATAATAAGGCCTTAAACGGCAAATCGTCAATTTGGCTCTAATAGAAGCGGCAATTTTTGGCCAAATCTTATGATTTGGCGATATTTCGCAAACGCTACAACCAATTTTGTTCAAATCGTCTCCTTTTGGCAAAATAAGCATAATAAGGCCTTAAACGGCAAATCGTCAATATGGCTCTACTAGAAGCGGCACTTTTTGGCCAAATCGTACAATTTGGCGATATCTCGCAAACGCTACAACCAATTTTGTTCAAATCGTCTCCTTTTGGCAAAATAAGCATAATAAGGCCTTAAACGGCATATCGTCAATTTGGCTCTAATAGAAGCGGCACTTTTTGGCCAAATCGTACAAATTGGCGATATCTCGCAAACGCTACAACCAATTTTGTTCAAATCGTCTCCTTTTGGCAAAATAAGCATAATAAGGCCTTAAACGGCAAATCGTCAATTTGGCTCTAATAGAAGCGGCACTTTTTGGCCAAATTGTACAATTTGGCGATATCTCATAAACGCTACAACCAATTTTGTTCAAATCGTCTCCTTTTGGCAAAATAAGCATAATAAGGCCTTAAACGGCAAATCGTCAATTTGGCTCTAATAGAAGCGGCACTTTTTGGGCAAATTGTACAATTTGGCGATATCTCATAAACGCTACAACCAATTTTGTTCAAATCGTCTCCTTTTGGCAAAATAAGCATAATAAGGCCTTAAACGGCAAATCGTCAATTTGGCTCTAATAGAAGCGGCACTTTTTGGCCAAATCGTACAAATTGGCGATATCTCGCAAACGCTAGAACCAATTTTGTTCAAATCGTCTCCTTTTGGCAAAATAAGCATAATAAGGCCTTAAACGGCAAATCGTCAATTTGGCTCTAATAGAAGCGGCACTTTTTGGCCAAATTGTACAATTTGGCGATATCTCGCAAACGCTACAAGCAATTTTGTTCAAATCGTCTCCATTTGGCAAAATAAGCATAATAAGGCCTTAAACGGCAAATCGTCAATTTGGCTCTAATAGAAGCGGCACTTTTTGGCCAAATCTTATGATTTGGCGATATCTCGCAAACGCTACAACCAATTTTGTTCAAATCGTCTCCTTTTGGCAAAATAAGCATAATAAGGCCTTAAACGGCAAATCGTCAATTTGGCTCTACTAGAAGCGGCAGTTTTTGGCCAAATCTTACGATTTTGCGATATCTCGCAAACGCTACAACCAATTTTGTTCAAATCGTCTCCTTTTGGCAAAATAAGCATAATAAGGCCTTAAACGGCAAATCGTCAATTTGGCTCTACTAGAAGCGGCACTTTTTGGCCAAATCGTACAATTTGGCGATATCTCGCAAACGCTACAACCAATTTTGTTCAAAACGTCTCCTTTTGGCAAAATAAGCATAATAAGGCCTTAAACGGCAAATCGTCAATTTGGCTCTAATAGAAGCGGCACCTTTTGGCCAAATTGTACAATTTGGCGATATCTCGCAAACGCTACAACCAATTTTGTTCAAATCGTCTCCTTTTGGCAAAATAAGCATAATAAGGCCTTAAACGGCAAATCGTCAATTTGGCTCTAATAGAAGCGGCACTTTTTGGCCAAATTGTACAATTTGGCGATATCTCGCAAACGCTACAAGCAATTTTGTTCAAATCGTCTCCATTTGGCAAAATAAGCATAATAAGGCCTTAAACGGCAAATCGTCAATTTGGCTCTAATAGAAGCGGCACTTTTTGGCCAAATCTTATGATTTGGCGATATCTCGCAAACGCTACAACCAATTTTGTTCAAATCGTCTCCTTTTGGCAAAATAAGCATAATAAGGCCTTAAACGGCAAATCGTCAATTTGGCTCTACTAGAAGCGGCACTTTTTGGCCAAATCGTACAATTTGGCGATATCTCGCAAACGCTAGAACCAATTTTGTTCAAATCGTCTCCTTTTGGCAAAATAAGCATAATAAGGCCTTAAACGGCAAATCGTCAATTTGGCTCTAATAGAAGCGGCACTTTTTGGCCAAATTGTACAATTTGGCGATATCTCGCAAACGCTACAACCAATTTTGTTCAAATCGTCTCCTTTTGGCAAAATAAGCATAATAAGGCCTTAAACGGCAAATCGTCAATTTGGCTCTAATAGAAGCGGCAATTTTTGGCCAAATCTTATGATTTGGCGATATTTCGCAAACGCTACAACCAATTTTGTTCAAATCGTCTCCTTTTGGCAAAATAAGCATAATAAGGCCTTAAACGGCAAATCGTCAATATGGCTCTACTAGAAGCGGCACTTTTTGGCCAAATCGTACAATTTGGCGATATCTCGCAAACGCTACAACCAATTTTGTTCAAATCGTCTCCTTTTGGCAAAATAAGCATAATAAGGCCTTAAACGGCATATCGTCAATTTGGCTCTAATAGAAGCGGCACTTTTTGGCCAAATCGTACAAATTGGCGATATCTCGCAAACGCTACAACCAATTTTGTTCAAATCGTCTCCTTTTGGCAAAATAAGCATAATAAGGCCTTAAACGGCAAATCGTCAATTTGGCTCTAATAGAAGCGGCACTTTTTGGCCAAATTGTACAATTTGGCGATATCTCATAAACGCTACAACCAATTTTGTTCAAATCGTCTCCTTTTGGCAAAATAAGCATAATAAGGCCTTAAACGGCAAATCGTCAATTTGGCTCTAATAGAAGCGGCACTTTTTGGGCAAATTGTACAATTTGGCGATATCTCATAAACGCTACAACCAATTTTGTTCAAATCGTCTCCTTTTGGCAAAATAAGCATAATAAGGCCTTAAACGGCAAATCGTCAATTTGGCTCTAATAGAAGCGGCACTTTTTGGCCAAATCGTACAAATTGGCGATATCTCGCAAACGCTAGAACCAATTTTGTTCAAATCGTCTCCTTTTGGCAAAATAAGCATAATAAGGCCTTAAACGGCAAATCGTCAATTTGGCTCTAATAGAAGCGGCACTTTTTGGCCAAATTGTACAATTTGGCGATATCTCGCAAACGCTACAAGCAATTTTGTTCAAATCGTCTCCATTTGGCAAAATAAGCATAATAAGGCCTTAAACGGCAAATCGTCAATTTGGCTCTAATAGAAGCGGCACTTTTTGGCCAAATCTTATGATTTGGCGATATCTCGCAAACGCTACAACCAATTTTGTTCAAATCGTCTCCTTTTGGCAAAATAAGCATAATAAGGCCTTAAACGGCAAATCGTCAATTTGGCTCTACTAGAAGCGGCAGTTTTTGGCCAAATCTTACGATTTTGCGATATCTCGCAAACGCTACAACCAATTTTGTTCAAATCGTCTCCTTTTGGCAAAATAAGCATAATAAGGCCTTAAACGGCAAATCGTCAATTTGGCTCTAATAGAAGCGGCACTTTTTGGCCAAATCTTATGATTTGGCGATATCTCGCAAACGCTACAACCAATTTTGTTCAAATCGTCTCCTTTTGGCAAAATAAGCATAATAAGGCCTTAAACGGCAAATCGTCAATTTGGCTCTACTAGAAGCGGCACTTTTTGGCCAAATCGTACAATTTGGCGATATCTCGCAAACGCTACAACCAATTTTGTTCAAATCGTCTCCTTTTGGCAAAATAAGCATAATAAGGCCTTAAACGGCAAATCGTCAATTTGGCTCTACTAGAAGCGGCACTTTTTGACCAACTCGTACAATTTGGCGATATCTCGCAAACGCTACAACCAATTTTGTTCAAATCGTCTCCTTTTGGCAAAATAAGCATAATAAGGCCTTAAACGGCAAATCGTCAATTTGACTCTAATAGAAGCGGCACTTTTTGGCCAAATCGTACAGTTTGGCGATATCTCGCAAACGCTACAACCAATTTTGTTCAAATCGTCTCCTTTTGGCAAAATAAGCATAATAAGGCCTTAAACGGCAAATCGTCAATTTGGCTCTACTAGAAGCGGCACTTTTTGGCCAAATTGTACAATTTGGCGATATCTCGCAAACGCTACAACCAATTTTCTTCAAATCGTCTCCTTTTGGCAAAATAAGCATAATAAGGCCTTAAACGGCAAATCGTCAATTTGGCTCTACTAGAAGCGGCACTTGTTGGCCAAATCGTACAATTTGGCGATATCTCGCAAACGCTACAACCAATTTTGTTCAAATCGTCTCCTTTTGGCAAAATAAGCATAATAAGGCCTTAAACGGCAAATCGTCAATTTGACTCTAATAGAAGCGGCACTTTTTGGCCAAATCGTACAGTTTGTCGATATCTCGCAAACGCTACAACCAATTTTGTTCAAATCGTCTCCTTTTGGCAAAATAAGCATAATAAGGCCTTAAACGGCAAATCGTCAATTTGGCTCTACTAGAAGCGGCACTTTTTGGCCAAATTGTACAATTTGGCGATATCTCGCAAACGCTACAACCAATTTTCTTCAAATCGTCTCCTTTTGGCAAAATAAGCATAATAAGGCCTTAAACGGCAAATCGTCAATTTGGCTCTACTAGAAGCGGCACTTGTTGGCCAAATCGTACAATTTGGCGATATCTCGCAAACGCTACAACCAATTTTGTTCAAATCGTCTCCTTTTGGCAAAATAAGCATAATAAGGCCTTAAACGGCAAATCGTCAATTTGGCTCTAATAGAAGCGGCACTTTTTGGCCAAATCTTATGATTTGGCGATATCTCGCAAACGCTACAACCAATTTTGTTCAAATCGTCTCCTTTTGGCAAAATAAGCATAATAAGGCCTTAAACGGCAAATCGTCAATTTGGCTCTACTAGAAGCGGCACTTTTTGGCCAAATCGTACAATTTGGCGATATCTCGCAAACGCTACAACCAATTTTGTTCAAATCGTCTCCTTTTGGCAAAATAAGCATAATAAGGCCTTAAACGGCAAATCGTCAATTTGGCTCTACTAGAAGCGGCACTTTTTGACCAACTCGTACAATTTGGCGATATCTCGCAAACGCTACAACCAATTTTGTTCAAATCGTCTCCTTTTGGCAAAATAAGCATAATAAGGCCTTAAACGGCAAATCGTCAATTTGGCTCTAATAGAAGCGGCACTTTTTGGCCAAATTGTACAATTTGGCGATATCTCGCAAACGCTACAACCAATTTTGTTCAAATCGTCTCCTTTTGGCAAAATAAGCATAATAAGGCCTTAAACGGCAAATCGTCAATTTGGCTCTTATAGAAGTGGCACTTTTTGACCAAATCGTGTAAATCGTACGATTTCGTGTTATTTCCGTCATTCTTAACAATACTGAGCTTAAAAATAGTCAAATCCGTGAAATCGGCGAGTTTCGTCGGAAATTGCCCGAAAACCACGATTTGGCGTTATTTCGCCAACGCTTCAACCAATTTTGTTCAAATCGTCTCCTTTTGGCAAAATAAGCATAATAAGGCCTTAAACGGCAAATCGTCAATTTGACTCTAATAGAAGCGGCACTTTTTGGCCAAATCGTACAATTTGGCGATATCTCGCAAACGCTACAACCAATTTTGTTCAAATCGTCTCCTTTTGGCAAAATAAGCATAATAAGACCTTAAACGGCAAATCGTCAATTTGGCTCTAATAGAAGCGGCACTTCTTGGCCAAATTGTGCAATTTGGCGATATCTCGCAAACGCTACAACCAATTTTGTTCAAATCGTCTCCTTTTGGCAAAATAAGCATAATAAGGCCTTAAACGGCAAATCGTCAATTTGGCTCTAATAGAAGCGGCACTTTTTGGCCAAATCTTACGATTTGGCGATATCTCGCAAACGCTACAACCAATTTTGTTCAAATCGTCTCCTTTTGGCAAAATAAGCATAATAAGGCCTTAAACGGCAAATCGTCAATTTGGCTCTAATAGAAGCGGCACTTTTTGGCCAAATCTTATGATTTGGCGATATCTCGCAAACGCTAGAACCAATTTTGTTCAAATCGTCTCCTTTTGGCAAAATAAGCGCAATAAGGCCTTAAACGGCAAATCGTCAATTTGGCTCTAATAGAAGCGGCACTTTTTGGCCAAATTGTACAATTTGGCGATATCTCGCAAACGCTACAACCAATTTTGTTCAAATCGTCTCCTTTTGGCAAAATAAGCATAATAAGGCCTTAAACGGCAAATCGTCAATTTGGCTCTAATAGAAGCGGCACTTTTTGGCCAAATTGTACAATTTGGCGATATCTCGCAAACGCTACAACCAATTTTGTTCAAATCGTCTCCTTTTGGCAAAATAAGCATAATAAGGCCTTAAACGGCAAATCGTCAATTTGGCTCTTATAGAAGCGGCACTTTTTGACCAAATCGTGTAAATCGTACGATTTCGTGTTATTTCCGTCATTCTTAACAATACTGAGCTTAAAAATAGTCAAATCCGTGAAATCGGCGAGTTTCGTCGGAAATTGCCCGAAAACCACGATTTGGCGTTATTTCGCCAACGCTTCAACCAATTTTGTTCAAATCGTCTCCTTTTGGCAAAATAAGCATAATAAGGCCTTAAACGGCAAATCGTCAATTTGACTCTAATAGAAGCGGCACTTTTTGGCCAAATCGTACAGTTTGGCGATATCTCGCAAACGCTACAACCAATTTTGTTCAAATCGTCTCCTTTTGGCAAAATAAGCATAATAAGGCCTTAAACGGCAAATCGTCAATTTGGCTCTAATAGAAGCGGCACTTTTTGGCCAAATTGTGCAATTTGGCGATATCTCGCAAACGCTACAACCAATTTTGTTCAAATCGTCTCCTTTTGGCAAAAGAAGCATAATAAGGCCTTAAACGGCAAATCGTCAATTTGGCTCTAATAGAAGCGGCACTTTTTGGCCAAATTGTGCAATTTGGCGATATCTCGCAAACGCTACAACCAATTTTGTTCAAATCGTCTCCTTTTGGCAAAAGAAGCATAATAAGGCCTTAAACGGCAAATCGTCAATTTGGCTCTAATAGAAGCGGCACTTTTTGGCCAAATCGTACAATTTGGCGATATCTCGCAAACGCTACAACCAATTTTGTTCAAATCGTCTCCTTTTGGCAAAATAAGCATAATAAGGCCTTAAACGGCAAATCGTCAATTTGGCTCTTATAGAAGCGGCACTTTTTGACCAAATCGTGTAAATCGTACGATTTCGTGTTATTTCCGTCATTCTTAACAATACTGAGCTTGAAAATAGTCAAATCCGTGAAATCGGCGAGTTTCGTCGGAAATTGCCCGAAAACCACGATTTGGCGTTATTTCGCCAACGCTTCAACCAATTTTGTTCAAATCGTCTCCTTTTGGCAAAATAAGCATAATAAGGCCTTAAACGGCAAATCGTCAATTTGGCTCTAATAGAAGCGGCACTTTTTGGCCAAATTGTACAATTTGGCGATATCTCGCAAACGCTACAACCAATTTTGTTCAAATCATCTCCTTTTGGCAAAATAAGCATAATAAGGCCTTAAACGGCAAATCGTCAATTTGGCTCTAATAGAAGCGGCACTTTTTGGCCAAATTGTACAATTTGGCGATATCTCGCAAACGCTACAACCAATTTTGTTCAAATCGTCTCCTTTTGGCAAAATAAGCATAATAAGGCCTTAAACGGCAAATCGTCAATTTGGCTCTTATAGAAGCGGCACTTTTTGACCAAATCGTGTAAATCGTACGATTTCGTGTTATTTCCGTCATTCTTAACAATACTGAGCTTAAAAATAGTCAAATCCGTGAAATCGGCGAGTTTCGTCGGAAATTGCCCGAAAACCACGATTTGGCGTTATTTCGCCAACGCTTCAACCAATTTTGTTCAAATCGTCTCCTTTTGGCAAAATAAGCATAATAAGGCCTTAAACGGCAAATCGTCAATTTGGCTCTACTAGAAGCGGCACTTTTTGGCCAAATCGTACAATTTGGCGTTATTTCGCCAACGCTTCAACCAATTTTGTTCAAATCGTCTCCTTTTGGCAAAATAAGCATAATAAGACCTTAAACGGCAAATCGTCAATTTGGCTCTACTAGAAGCGGCACTTTTTGGCCAAATTGTACAATTTGGCGATATCTCGCAAACGCTACAACCAATTTTGTTCAAATCGTCTCCTTTTGGCAAAATAAGCATAATAAGGCCTTAAACGGCAAATCGTCAATTTGGCTCTAATAGAAGCGGCACTTTTTGGCCAAATTGTGCAATTTGGCGATATCTCGCAAACGCTACAACCAATTTTGTTCAAATCGTCTCCTTTTGGCAAAATAAGCATAATAAGGCCTTAAACGGCAAATCGTCAATTTGGCTCTAATAGAAGCGGCACTTTTTGGCCAAATCGTACAATTTGGCGATATCTCGCAAACGCTACAACCAATTTTGTTCAAATCGTCTCCTTTTGGCAAAATAAGCATAATAAGGCCTTAAACGGCAAATCGTCAATTTGGCTCTAATAGAAGCGGCACTTTTTGGCCAAATCTTATGATTTGGCGATATCTCGCAAACGCTACAACCAATTTTGTTCAAATCGTCTCCTTTTGGCAAAATAAGCATAATAAGGCCTTAAACGGCAAATCGTCAATTTGGCTCTACTAGAAGCGGCACTTTTTGGCCAAATCGTACAATTTGGCGATATCTCGCAAACGCTACAACCAATTTTGTTCAAATCGTCTCCTTTTGGCAAAATAAGCATAATAAGGCCTTAAACGGCAAATCGTCAATTTGGCTCTACTAGAAGCGGCACTTTTTGACCAACTCGTACAATTTGGCGATATCTCGCAAACGCTACAACCAATTTTGTTCAAATCGTCTCCTTTTGGCAAAATAAGCATAATAAGGCCTTAAAAGGCAAATCGTCAATTTGGCTCTAATAGAAGCGGCACTTTTTGGCCAAATTGTACAATTTGGCGATATCTCGCAAACGCTACAACCAATTTTGTTCAAATCGTCTCCTTTTGGCAAAATAAGCATAATAAGGCCTTAAACGGCAAATCGTCAATTTGGCTCTTATAGAAGCGGCACTTTTTGGCCAAATCGTACAATTTGGCGATATCTCGCAAACGCTACAACCAATTTTGTTCAAATCGTCTCCTTTTGGCAAAATAAGCATAATAAGGCCTTAAACGGCAAATCGTCAATTTGGCTCTAATAGAAGCGGCACTTTTTGGCCAAATTGTACAATTTGGCGATATCTCGCAAACGCTACAACCAATTTTGTTCAAATCGTCTCCTTTTGGCAAAATAAGCATAATAAGGCCTTAAACGGCAAATCGTCAATTTGGCTCTTATAGAAGCGGCACTTTTTGACCAAATCGTGTAAATCGTACGATTTCGTGTTATTTCCGTCATTCTTAACAATACTGAGCTTAAAAATAGTCAAATCCGTGAAATCGGCGAGTTTCGTCGGAAATTGCCCGAAAACCACGATTTGGCGTTATTTCGCCAACGCTTCAACCAATTTTGTTCAAATCGTCTCCTTTTGGCAAAATAAGCATAATAAGGCCTTAAACGGCAAATCGTCAATTTGACTCTAATAGAAGCGGCACTTTTTGGCCAAATCGTACAGTTTGGCGATATCTCGCAAACGCTACAACCAATTTTGTTCAAATCGTCTCCTTTTGGCAAAATAAGCATAATAAGGCCTTAAACGGCAAATCGTCAATTTGGCTCTAATAGAAGCGGCACTTTTTGGCCAAATTGTGCAATTTGGCGATATCTCGCAAACGCTACAACCAATTTTGTTCAAATCGTCTCCTTTTGGCAAAAGAAGCATAATAAGGCCTTAAACGGCAAATCGTCAATTTGGCTCTAATAGAAGCGGCACTTTTTGGCCAAATTGTGCAATTTGGCGATATCTCGCAAACGCTACAACCAATTTTGTTCAAATCGTCTCCTTTTGGCAAAAGAAGCATAATAAGGCCTTAAACGGCAAATCGTCAATTTGGCTCTAATAGAAGCGGCACTTTTTGGCCAAATCGTACAATTTGGCGATATCTCGCAAACGCTACAACCAATTTTGTTCAAATCGTCTCCTTTTGGCAAAATAAGCATAATAAGGCCTTAAACGGCAAATCGTCAATTTGGCTCTTATAGAAGCGGCACTTTTTGACCAAATCGTGTAAATCGTACGATTTCGTGTTATTTCCGTCATTCTTAACAATACTGAGCTTGAAAATAGTCAAATCCGTGAAATCGGCGAGTTTCGTCGGAAATTGCCCGAAAACCACGATTTGGCGTTATTTCGCCAACGCTTCAACCAATTTTGTTCAAATCGTCTCCTTTTGGCAAAATAAGCATAATAAGGCCTTAAACGGCAAATCGTCAATTTGGCTCTAATAGAAGCGGCACTTTTTGGCCAAATTGTACAATTTGGCGATATCTCGCAAACGCTACAACCAATTTTGTTCAAATCATCTCCTTTTGGCAAAATAAGCATAATAAGGCCTTAAACGGCAAATCGTCAATTTGGCTCTAATAGAAGCGGCACTTTTTGGCCAAATTGTACAATTTGGCGATATCTCGCAAACGCTACAACCAATTTTGTTCAAATCGTCTCCTTTTGGCAAAATAAGCATAATAAGGCCTTAAACGGCAAATCGTCAATTTGGCTCTTATAGAAGCGGCACTTTTTGACCAAATCGTGTAAATCGTACGATTTCGTGTTATTTCCGTCATTCTTAACAATACTGAGCTTAAAAATAGTCAAATCCGTGAAATCGGCGAGTTTCGTCGGAAATTGCCCGAAAACCACGATTTGGCGTTATTTCGCCAACGCTTCAACCAATTTTGTTCAAATCGTCTCCTTTTGGCAAAATAAGCATAATAAGGCCTTAAACGGCAAATCGTCAATTTGGCTCTACTAGAAGCGGCACTTTTTGGCCAAATCGTACAATTTGGCGTTATTTCGCCAACGCTTCAACCAATTTTGTTCAAATCGTCTCCTTTTGGCAAAATAAGCATAATAAGACCTTAAACGGCAAATCGTCAATTTGGCTCTACTAGAAGCGGCACTTTTTGGCCAAATTGTACAATTTGGCGATATCTCGCAAACGCTACAACCAATTTTGTTCAAATCGTCTCCTTTTGGCAAAATAAGCATAATAAGGCCTTAAACGGCAAATCGTCAATTTGGCTCTAATAGAAGCGGCACTTTTTGGCCAAATTGTGCAATTTGGCGATATCTCGCAAACGCTACAACCAATTTTGTTCAAATCGTCTCCATTTGGCAAAATAAGCATAATAAGGCCTTAAACGGCAAATCGTCAATTTGGCTCTAATAGAAGCGGCACTTTTTGGCCAAATCGTACAATTTGGCGATATCTCGCAAACGCTACAACCAATTTTGTTCAAATCGTCTCCTTTTGGCAAAATAAGCATAATAAGGCCTTAAACGGCAAATCGTCAATTTGGCTCTAATAGAAGCGGCACTTTTTGGCCAAATCTTATGATTTGGCGATATCTCGCAAACGCTACAACCAATTTTGTTCAAATCGTCTCCTTTTGGCAAAATAAGCATAATAAGGCCTTAAACGGCAAATCGTCAATTTGGCTCTACTAGAAGCGGCACTTTTTGGCCAAATCGTACAATTTGGCGATATCTCGCAAACGCTACAACCAATTTTGTTCAAATCGTCTCCTTTTGGCAAAATAAGCATAATAAGGCCTTAAACGGCAAATCGTCAATTTGGCTCTACTAGAAGCGGCACTTTTTGACCAACTCGTACAATTTGGCGATATCTCGCAAACGCTACAACCAATTTTGTTCAAATCGTCTCCTTTTGGCAAAATAAGCATAATAAGGCCTTAAAAGGCAAATCGTCAATTTGGCTCTAATAGAAGCGGCACTTTTTGGCCAAATTGTACAATTTGGCGATATCTCGCAAACGCTACAACCAATTTTGTTCAAATCGTCTCCTTTTGGCAAAATAAGCATAATAAGGCCTTAAACGGCAAATCGTCAATTTGGCTCTACTAGAAGCGGCACTTTTTGGCCAAATCGTACAATTTGGCGATATCTCGCAAACGCTACAACCAATTTTGTTCAAATCGTCTCCTTTTGGCAAAATAAGCATAATAAGGCCTTAAACGGCAAATCGTCAATTTGGCTCTACTAGAAGCGGCACTTTTTGACCAACTCGTACAATTTGGCGATATCTCGCAAACGCTACAACCAATTTTGTTCAAATCGTCTCCTTTTGGCAAAATAAGCATAATAAGGCCTTAAAAGGCAAATCGTCAATTTGGCTCTAATAGAAGCGGCACTTTTTGGCCAAATTGTACAATTTGGCGATATCTCGCAAACGCTACAACCAATTTTGTTCAAATCGTCTCCTTTTGGCAAAATAAGCATAATAAGGCCTTAAACGGCAAATCGTCAATTTGGCTCTTATAGAAGCGGCACTTTTTGGCCAAATCGTACAATTTGGCGATATCTCGCAAACGCTACAACCAATTTTGTTCAAATCGTCTCCTTTTGGCAAAATAAGCATAATAAGGCCTTAAACGGCAAATCGTCAATTTGGCTCTACTAGTAACGGCACTTTTTGGCCAAATTGTACAATTTGGCGATATCTCGCAAACGCTACAACCAATTTTGTTCAAATCGTCTCCTTTTGGCAAAATAAGCATAATAAGGCCTTAAACGGCAAATCGTCAATTTGGCTCTAATAGAAGCGGCACTTTTTGGCCAAATTGTACAATTTGGCGATATCTCGCAAACGCTACAACCAATTTTGTTCAAATCGTCTCCTTTTGGCAAAATAAGCATAATAAGGCCTTAAACGGCAAATCGTCAATTTGGCTCTTATAGAAGCGGCACTTTTTGACCAAATCGTGTAAATCGTACGATTTCGTGTTATTTCCGTCATTCTTAACAATACTGAGCTTAAAAATAGTCAAATCCGTGAAATCGGCGAGTTTCGTCGGAAATTGCCCGAAAACCACGATTTGGCGTTATTTCGCCAACGCTTCAACCAATTTTGTTCAAATCGTCTCCTTTTGGCAAAATAAGCATAATAAGGCCTTAAACGGCAAATCGTCAATTTGGCTCTACTAGAAGCGGCACTTTTTGGCCAAATTGTACAATTTGGCGATATCTCGCAAACGCTACAACCAATTTTGTTCAAATCGTCTCCTTTTGGCAAAATAAGCATAATAAGGCCTTAAACGGCAAATCGTCAATTTGGCTCTAATAGAAGCGGCACTTTTTGGCCAAATTGTGCAATTTGGCGATATCTCGCAAACGCTACAACCAATTTTGTTCAAATCGTCTCCTTTTGGCAAAATAAGCAACTTATCTTTCCGTATTCCTCGGAAGACTTTTTAAAAAAATTAAACAATTACTATATTTTATGATTTAATATAAACTTGTAGTTAACACAACACTAACAAGAATTATTAAGTATAACGGTAACAATACAGTAGAACGAGCTTTGGTAAGTTACAATGAAATCAACGTGAGTTGAATATTACTGTCGATCGATTGTCAGAGTGAGTCCCGAAGGTCCAGCGCAATGCGGTTTTATTGTTTGATTCTGCAAGCTCAGCAAGTCTGGGCCGCGTCTCTTTAGTATGGTGGCTTATGGTAGCATCCCCATATAACTCCTCCCCTCTGAGATGGAACTCCTAGGCTAGCCGAGGGAGTGGAACTTCTATTGGCTCTTCGTTTGACTGCTTGTTTTCCTGACTCCGATTCTTCAGTCGGGGTTGCAACAACTTTTTCCATGTTAAAGCTGCCATTGCTCCTATAATTATAATATACATTAGTAATGTCCACACACTAGGGGGTGTGTAGAGGTCATTGTCCGTCCAGCTGCCGCTTTCCTGCTCCTCATAAACTTCATGTTTTAGCTTATGCAGGTCATCTAATTCGAGCTCGGGTAGGTGAATGCTCAAGTTCAAGTTCTGTCGGGGTGGAACGTCCGTGATAATTTTAGGTAGCAAAATGGGCTTCAGAGTGTTTTCCATGATCCTCATGGTATTCGTTGCCTGCTGGTTCCCGATGCTTAACTTACATCCCTTTGGAATTTCGTATAGATATGTCCCGTGCAAGGTTTTGGCTTCTGTTTGTCTATTTTGGCACGTTAGCTGGGCTATTTCTTCTGTAGGACTTATTACAATCCATTTATCTGACACATCTAACCTATTTAAAATTATTCTGTCTATTTTTATTAACGTTTGAGTACAGTTCGAAGGATTTTTCACTAAGTTTATTAACTGTATTTCACAAGGGGTTTCTGGCTGATTTCCCGTTAAGTCTGTTTCATAGCACAAGTATAGTTCTGGCTTTAATTTACGACACTCGCGGTGAAAGTACGCGTGGTACAACTGGCTCTTTACAAGGTACTTCCCTTTAGGTATGATTGCCCTAAACTGACCCTGAATGTAAACGGGAATAGAATACAAATGGTAATAAGAAAATTGCAGATTCTGAACAGTAGGAATGTGTAAAATGTACGTGATTCGATAGTCCGATAGGAAACACTCCAGTTTTGTTATTTCTTCGTATTTAACCATATTTTCCAAAGTTATAGGTAGTGGTAGATTGGTCCTTCCTATGTCGTTGCTTAACTCCGTGAGTGCAGTGAGTAGATCCCTTTGGTCCATTATGCTTGGGTGCATGGTATTTAATCTTGCAAATACCAACGAGTTTTCGACATCTTGTAGGATGGTGTTGATTATCTCGTACATATCAATTATTTCGTTGACAATTTCCTTCAAAAAGGAACAATTTCTATCGTCGATCACATCCTTGATATAAGGTACAATTTCTTTCAATTTTTCCTCCAGTATTCTATCATTGTCGTAAAGCTGTTTTAGCGTTTTGTTAAACCTTTCTAAAGCCAATACTGTCATTCTTCCTTGAGTTACAACTTGAGTTTGAGTGAGCCTTTGTTTCGCACGTCATCTCCTTCTTCAAACATCGTTGGGTCGTCCCGATTTACATTTCTCTTTTCCATTAAGCGTACTTTAGCCTCGGTCATTCGCCTATTCATTTCTCCGTACAACAATTTCGTCCTTGCTTTGTGTTCAGTTACATAGTTGGTCATTAAATTTTCATTCATAGTGATGTTGAATGGATCCTCACTTCCTAAGTGTCCGTTCACAATTTCCATTGGTTTGTATCCCGTTGTTGAATGAATTGAATTGTTGTATGCTAACACGGCGTACTTGACCTTCTGTTTGATGGGTGTCTCTTCTTGATCTTGGTTGTTCAGCAATCTTACGTGTTCTGCTATTGTTGAGTGGAATCTCTCCACAATTCCATTCGATTGGGGATGATCTGGCGTGCAGAAATGCGTTTCTACTTTATGGCTTCTTAAAAGTTCGGCAATTACTGTATTCTTAAATTCTGTCCCATTGTCAGCGATTATTTGAATTGGCACTCCAAAATGGGAGAAGAAAGTTATTAAATTGTCCGCTACTTCAGTTGCCATCATTGAATCCAAAACATAGGCTTGGGCAAATTTCGAAAAACTATCCACAATGGTTAGAAACTTTGTCTTTTCTAATGTGTATGTGTCTATGTGGACAATTTCGAAAGGCTTTGCAGCTGTAGGCGTGATGTTGTACTTCGTCTTGATGGGGTTCCTTTCGTATTTACTACGCTGGCAAATTTCACATTGTTCCAAGTAATTTTGTACTGTATCTCTTATGTTTGGCCAGTAATATTTGGCTTTTATTCTCTGCTCTGTCTCTTCTATGCCCCTATGGTTTGTTTTGCTCTCATGATAAGCCTGTATGATTTCAGGTATATCTGCTTTTTCTTCGACATCTATTAATTTTGTTAGGCATCGCTTGAATTTGAGCGATGGCCATTTAAAATTTTTACGTATAGTTTCACAAAACTTAGGGTAAATATCTGGACTTTCGAAGTAAAGGGAATACAGTTTTCCTGGGGCCACATTCTCTATGACAAACTTCATTAAATAGTGATCGAAGTCATCATCTGGCAATTGTAGTAAGTATCTTCGTTTTTTCCCAAATAGTTCTAATTTCTTTAATTTTGCAGGTGTGTGCAATACTCGTGACACAATCACCTGATTCGCTCCATAGTTAACAGCTGATTCTACAATTGGAACTCCTACGATAGGATCTTGATCCTCGTTTGTATGTACAGTTTCATTTTCATCCATTGGGGTTGGTTCTTCCATCCTTTCTGTATTTTTTGCCTCTGTGTCTGGTTCAACTATCATTGATAGGTTATCTGGTTCATTTCTTGTTTGTCCACTCGTACCCGCTTGTTCCAAATCTCTGTTGAAGTCCTCCATATATCGCACTAACTCTTGAAATCCGTTCGTTTCTTTCGTGTGAATTTCCACGCGACTCAACGCATCGGCATTCGTATTTAGTTTTCCCTTTTTATAAATGATTCTATAGTCGTATTCTTCCAGCTTAATTCGCCACCTTAGTAATTTGGACGAAGGGTCTTTCAAATTAAATAGCCATTGTAACGGCTTATGATCAGTGACTATATTAAATTTGTTACCATACAGGTAGGGCCTGAAATACTTCGTTGCCCAAACTAAACACAAACACTCCTTTTCTATCGTGGAATAATTTTGTTCGGATTCGTTTAATGTGCGTGAGGCGTACGCCACTGGCAAGTCTTGTCCAATAGGGCCTTGTGACAAAATTGCTCCTAATGCGACATTACTGGCGTCACAGGTGAGGTTAAAAGGCTTTGAGAGGTCGGGATATTGTAAGATAGGTTCATTCATTAATATTTCTTTACAGGTCTCAAAAGATTTAACAAATTCTTCATTATGTACAATTTTCGCTCCTTTCTTGAGACATTTAGTTAGAGGTTTGGTCAACTGCGCAAAGTTATTAATGAATTTCCTGTAGTATCCCACCAAGCCAAGGAATCCTTTAATTTGCTTTGGGGTTCCTGGAATCGGGTAATTTTTTACTACTTTCACTTTTTCCGGGTTAGGTCGAACTCCTTCTGGGGTTATAATATGTCCCAAATAATTTACTTCCTTCCTCAAAAATTCACTCTTGTCGAGTTGGACCTTGAAATTGGATTTTCTAAGTCGATTAAAGACTGCTCTTAAATTTTCCAAGTGCTCTTGTAAGGATGTTGAGTAAATGATTATGTCGTCAAGATACACTAGACACCTTTCATTCTGCAATCCGCTCAAAATTCCATCCATTGCTCTTTGGAAGGTCGCGGGTGCGTTCTTTAATCCGAAGGGCATTCGGGTATATTCATAATGCCCTCCTTCGGTACTAAACGCCGTCTTTGGTATATCTTGTTCCCTCATCTCAATTTGGTGGAAACCACTCGCCAAATCAAGGGTCGAAAAATACTGACACTTCCCCAGTTTATCCAGTATATCAGTTATATTGGGTAAAGGGTATTTGTCGTCGATAGTTTTCTCATTGAGTTTGCGGTAATCCACGCAGACTCTCCATTTGCGTTTTCCAGACGCATCCATCTTCTTAGGAACTACCCAGATTGGGGCTGACCAAGGTGAACTGCTATGTCTAATGATTCCCTGGTCTAACATTTTGTCTATTTGGCTCCTAACTTCCTCTTTATGTATGAAGGGGTACCTGTACGACTTTACGTACACTGGCTGTTCATCAGTTGTCCTGATAGCATGCTTTGTTTGACTAGTAAACGTCAAAGGTATGCCTTCTTGATAGAATATGTCCGAAAATTCGGTACATAATCGTAGAATTTCTTTCTTCTCTTCTTGATTAAGATGATTAGTCCTAATCTGCGATGTTTCCAATTTCCTCCCTCGATGGGTATCCATTGTATTTACATCAATTATTTCATGCTCTAATATTCCTTTGTCTAACGCCTCGACATCGAATGGTCGGGTTAAATCTATTATCTTTGATTGGCATGATCTATTTCTTATCACGACTAAAGCGTGACCATCTTTCGTCTTTGTTATACAACTTGGGATTTCACATCCATTTATCTTCCGATAATCAATCAATACCTCTCCATCTCGGATATTTGTTTCAATTCTAACTACTTTTTCTATCCTTGGTTCCATTTCTATATGGTTATTCTGTACATTTGTCCAATACGTTTGGAATGGTATAGTGGCATAAGGGGTAACCATTTTATTTTTCCGAAAATCTAATTGGGCTTCTAACAGTTTCAAATTATCTAATCCCAACAATCCATCAAAGGTTCCATGAAATTTAAACAAATAAAATTTCAGCAAAGTGTATCGGGGTAATTTAAAAATTTCCGAAGCTGGTATCGTTGTACTAAATTCATGGGCTGATTGTTGTAATGCGGTTGAAACTATAAAAGGGTCTTTTTTAATTTGGTTCGGAGCTATCTTCCTAGCAGCTTCCGGGTTTATAAATGATTTACTTGCACCACTATCAATTAAAAATTTAAGATTGTGTTCAGGAAAAGTAATATAGTTTAGTTCACTGCCCTCGGTGTTATTCAGTGTTATTATCTTTGGTTTTATGTTTCGTTCTCGTCTGGGCCAGTTTCGAGAAAATCCTTATAAGAATAATCTGCAGATGCAGCGTCGCACCGACTTCCCACGTGGTAACTTGATCCGTCTTGTTGTTCAGTGGATTCGTTTCCATATCGTCTCGCCTTTGGGTCGCCATGGTATTTTTCGTCGTAGACAGCTTGGTCATCGATACTCCTGTTTACGCTGGTGCTATAAAGTTCTTCTGCGATGATATTTTGTGCGGGGTTATAGGGTGGTCTATTTGGATTATTAAAATACGTCCTATTGGGGTAATAACCTCCCGAATTCTGTCTGTTCGTAAATCCGGTTCTCCTCGTCGAAACACTCATCGGTGTGGGTTTTGGCAAGGGTTGATTTGGATTCGATTTGAAGACGTTAGTAGTCACCCTTGGTGGTTGGAAATTCTGTCTTACTTGCGATGGCTGATACGTTGGTCTAGGTGTATGATTTACTGCTGTATTTACATGGGTTCCTGGTCTAAATTGACCAGTGTGATTATTCCTATATGACGGTCTAGGGTTGAACCTAGGTCTAGGTGTGTAGTTTGTTGCATTATGCACTCTATTACTGCCATTATTACTGCTGCCACTACTATTATTTTGCAAATAGTGTGTGTTGTCTTCCTGTGTTACAAATTGCAATGCTTCTGGCAAATCTTTTGGTCGCATACAGCGTATTGCTGTTCCTAGGGGCTCTCGTAGTCCTGATAGGAATGTTTTCAGCGCCAAGTTATTGTATAGATCCTTTTTTACAGCTTTCCCTATCTCCGTAGTTTCGTGGGCATTAATATAAGAACATAACAAGTTTAGTATATGCAGAACCCTATCGTAAAATTCGTTAGGGGTTTCGTTTTGTCGTTGTTTAAGCATAACTAAGTCCATGTTTAAACATGCCTCATCCCTCTGATCCGCAAAATGCCTTGTCAAAATTTCCTTTAGTTCCTCCCAGTTGTTGACGTTTTGTGTTCCCAATACCAATTTAGCATTCCCAGATAACTTTCCAATAATACAATTTAGCAAGAAGGTATTTTGGAAGTGGTTGGGTTGTTGGGCAACGTAAAAGGAATCGATCAAGGATTGACATACGCCGAGGTAACGGCCAAGATCATTAGGGCTCCCATCGAAATCTGGGACACACCTCAAATACTCAGTTTTAAACTCAACCATTTTTACGTTACTGTTTCTTACAAGTTTACGATTTCTAATTGGGACTGAGCGATTACAATTAGGGCCTGTCAAAGGGGTATCAATACTCAGGGATTCAAACTGTTCAAGTACCTCGTTAATCTCTGACATAAAAAATCTTGTACAAAAATTATTAACCAGTTGTACTTACCAAAATAGCACGATGCTCGACACAAACATTGATTTTACAACAGTTTTACCGTACACGTTACACGAAGGTCTCTCACGGTTAGTTCACTACTCAGCGATTGAATATTGATTCCGTGATTGATCCGTACGACTGCGCCACTTATCTTTCCGTATTCCTCGGAAGACTTTTTAAAAAAATTAAACAATTACTATATTTTATGATTTAATATAAACTTGTAGTTAACACAACACTAACAAGAATTATTAAGTATAACGGTAACAATACAGTAGAACGAGCTTTGGTAAGTTACAATGAAATCAACGTGAGTTGAATATTACTGTCGATCGATTGTCAGAGTGAGTCCCGAAGGTCCAGCGCAATGCGGTTTTATTGTTTGATTCTGCAAGCTCAGCAAGTCTGGGCCGCGTCTCTTTAGTATGGTGGCTTATGGTAGCATCCCCATATAACTAGCATAATAAGGCCTTAAACGGCAAATCGTCAATTTGGCTCTTATAGAAGCGGCACTTTTTGGCCAAATCGTACAATTTGGCGATATCTCGCAAACGCTAGAACCAATTTTGTTCAAATCGTCTCCTTTTGGCAAAATAAGCATAATAAGGCCTTAAACGGCAAATCGTCAATTTGACTCTAATAGAAGCGGCACTTTTTGGCCAAATCGTACAATTTGGCGATATCTCGCAAACGCTACAACCAATTTTGTTCAAATCGTCTCCTTTTGGCAAAATAAGCATAATAAGACCTTAAACGGCAAATCGTCAATTTGGCTCTAATAGAAGCGGCACTTCTTGGCCAAATTGTGCAATTTGGCGATATCTCGCAAACGCTACAACCAATTTTGTTCAAATCGTCTCCTTTTGGCAAAATAAGCATAATAAGGCCTTAAACGGCAAATCGTCAATTTGGCTCTAATAGAAGCGGCACTTTTTGGCCAAATTGTACAATTTGGCGATATCTCGCAAACGCTACAACCAATTTTGTTCAAATCGTCTCCTTTTGGCAAAATAAGCATAATAAAGCCTTAAACGGCAAATCGTCAATTTGACTCTAATAGAAGCGGCACTTTTTGGCCAAATCGTACAATTTGGCGATATCTCGCAAACGCTACAACCAATTTTGTTCAAATCGTCTCCTTTTGGCAAAATAAGCATAATAAGGCCGTAAACGGCAAATCGTCAATTTGGCTCTACTAGAAGCGGCACTTTTTGGCCAAATCGTACAATTTGGCGATATCTCGCAAACGCTACAACCAATTTTGTTCAAATCGTCTCCTTTTGGCAAAATAAGCATAATAAGGCCTTAAACGGCAAATCGTCAATTTGGCTCTACTAGTAACGGCACTTTTTGGCCAAATTGTACAATTTGGCGATATCTCGCAAACGCTACAACCAATTTTGTTCAAATCGTCTCCTTTTGGCAAAATAAGCATAATAAGGCCTTAAACGGCAAATCGTCAATTTGGCTCTAATAGAAGCGGCACTTTTTGGCCAAATTGTACAATTTGGCGATATCTCGCAAACGCTACAACCAATTTTGTTCAAATCGTCTCCTTTTGGCAAAATAAGCATAATAAGGCCTTAAACGGCAAATCGTCAATTTGGCTCTAATAGAAGCGGCACTTTTTGGCCAAATTGTGCAATTTGGCGATATCTCGCAAACGCTACAACCAATTTTGTTCAAATCGTCTCCTTTTGGCAAAAGAAGCATAATAAGGCCTTAAACGGCAAATCGTCAATTTGGCTCTAATAGAAGCGGCACTTTTTGGCCAAATCGTACAATTTGGCGATATCTCGCAAACGCTACAACCAATTTTGTTCAAATCGTCTCCTTTTGGCAAAAGAAGCATAATAAGGCCTTAAACGGCAAATCGTCAATTTGGCTCTAATAGAAGCGGCACTTTTTGGCCAAATCGTACAATTTGGCGATATCTCGCAAACGCTACAACCAATTTTGTTCAAATCGTCTCCTTTTGGCAAAATAAGCATAATAAGGCCTTAAACGGCAAATCGTCAATTTGGCTCTTATAGAAGCGGCACTTTTTGACCAAATCGTGTAAATCGTACGATTTCGTGTTATTTCCGTCATTCTTAACAATACTGAGCTTGAAAATAGTCAAATCCGTGAAATCGGCGAGTTTCGTCGGAAATTGCCCGAAAACCACGATTTGGCGTTATTTCGCCAACGCTTCAACCAATTTTGTTCAAATCGTCTCCTTTTGGCAAAATAAGCATAATAAGGCCTTAAACGGCAAATCGTCAATTTGGCTCTTATAGAAGCGGCACTTTTTGACCAAATCGTGTAAATCGTACGATTTCGTGTTATTTCCGTCATTCTTAACAATACTGAGCTTGAAAATAGTCAAATCCGTGAAATCGGCGAGTTTCGTCGGAAATTGCCCGAAAACCACGATTTGGCGTTATTTCGCCAACGCTTCAACCAATTTTGTTCAAATCGTCTCCTTTTGGCAAAATAAGCATAATAAGGCCTTAAACGGCAAATCGTCAATTTGGCTCTAATAGAAGCGGCACTTTTTGGCCAAATCGTACAATTTGGCGATATCTCGCAAACGCTACAACCAATTTTGTTCAAATCGTCTCCTTTTGGCAAAATAAGCATAATAAGGCCTTAAACGGCAAATCGTCAATTTGGCTCTTATAGAAGCGGCACTTTTTGACCAAATCGTGTAAATCGTACGATTTCGTGTTATTTCCGTCATTCTTAACAATACTGAGCTTGAAAATAGTCAAATCCGTGAAATCGGCGAGTTTCGTCGGAAATTGCCCGAAAACCACGATTTGGCGTTATTTCGCCAACGCTTCAACCAATTTTGTTCAAATCGTCTCCTTTTGGCAAAATAAGCATAATAAGGCCTTAAACGGCAAATCGTCAATTTGGCTCTAATAGAAGCGGCACTTTTTGGCCAAATCTTATGATTTGGCGATATCTCGCAAACGCTACAACCAATTTTGTTCAAATCGTCTCCTTTTGGCAAAATAAGCATAATAAGGCCTTAAACGGCAAATCGTCAATTTGGCTCTACTAGAAGCGGCACTTTTTGGCCAAATCGTACAATTTGGCGATATCTCGCAAACGCTACAACCAATTTTGTTCAAATCGTCTCCTTTTGGCAAAATAAGCATAATAAGGCCTTAAACGGCAAATCGTCAATTTGGCTCTACTAGAAGCGGCACTTTTTGGCCAAATTGTACAATTTGGCGATATCTCGCAAACGCTACAACCAATTTTGTTCAAATCGTCTCCTTTTGGCAAAATAAGCATAATAAGACCTTAAACGGCAAATCGTCAATTTGGCTCTAATAGAAGCGGCACTTCTTGGCCAAATTGTGCAATTTGGCGATATCTCGCAAACGCTACAACCAATTTTGTTCAAATCGTCTCCTTTTGGCAAAATAAGCATAATAAGGCCTTAAACGGCAAATCGTCAATTTGGCTCTAATAGAAGCGGCACTTTTTGGCCAAATTGTGCAATTTGGCGATATCTCGCAAACGCTACAACCAATTTTGTTCAAATCGTCTCCTTTTGGCAAAATAAGCATAATAAGGCCTTAAACGGCAAATCGTCAATTTGGCTCTTATAGAAGCGGCACTTTTTGGCCAAATCGTACAATTTGGCGATATCTCGCAAACGCTAGAACCAATTTTGTTCAAATCGTCTCCTTTTGGCAAAATAAGCATAATAAGGCCTTAAACGGCAAATCGTCAATTTGACTCTAATAGAAGCGGCACTTTTTGGCCAAATCGTACAATTTGGCGATATCTCGCAAACGCTACAACCAATTTTGTTCAAATCGTCTCCTTTTGGCAAAATAAGCATAATAAGACCTTAAACGGCAAATCGTCAATTTGGCTCTAATAGAAGCGGCACTTCTTGGCCAAATTGTGCAATTTGGCGATATCTCGCAAACGCTACAACCAATTTTGTTCAAATCGTCTCCTTTTGGCAAAATAAGCATAATAAGGCCTTAAACGGCAAATCGTCAATTTGGCTCTAATAGAAGCGGCACTTTTTGGCCAAATTGTACAATTTGGCGATATCTCGCAAACGCTACAACCAATTTTGTTCAAATCGTCTCCTTTTGGCAAAATAAGCATAATAAAGCCTTAAACGGCAAATCGTCAATTTGACTCTAATAGAAGCGGCACTTTTTGGCCAAATCGTACAATTTGGCGATATCTCGCAAACGCTACAACCAATTTTGTTCAAATCGTCTCCTTTTGGCAAAATAAGCATAATAAGGCCGTAAACGGCAAATCGTCAATTTGGCTCTACTAGAAGCGGCACTTTTTGGCCAAATCGTACAATTTGGCGATATCTCGCAAACGCTACAACCAATTTTGTTCAAATCGTCTCCTTTTGGCAAAAGAAGCATAATAAGGCCTTAAACGGCAAATCGTCAATTTGGCTCTAATAGAAGCGGCACTTTTTGGCCAAATCGTACAATTTGGCGATATCTCGCAAACGCTACAACCAATTTTGTTCAAATCGTCTCCTTTTGGCAAAATAAGCATAATAAGGCCTTAAACGGCAAATCGTCAATTTGGCTCTTATAGAAGCGGCACTTTTTGACCAAATCGTGTAAATCGTACGATTTCGTGTTATTTCCGTCATTCTTAACAATACTGAGCTTGAAAATAGTCAAATCCGTGAAATCGGCGAGTTTCGTCGGAAATTGCCCGAAAACCACGATTTGGCGTTATTTCGCCAACGCTTCAACCAATTTTGTTCAAATCGTCTCCTTTTGGCAAAATAAGCATAATAAGGCCTTAAACGGCAAATCGTCAATTTGGCTCTTATAGAAGCGGCACTTTTTGACCAAATCGTGTAAATCGTACGATTTCGTGTTATTTCCGTCATTCTTAACAATACTGAGCTTGAAAATAGTCAAATCCGTGAAATCGGCGAGTTTCGTCGGAAATTGCCCGAAAACCACGATTTGGCGTTATTTCGCCAACGCTTCAACCAATTTTGTTCAAATCGTCTCCTTTTGGCAAAATAAGCATAATAAGGCCTTAAACGGCAAATCGTCAATTTGACTCTAATAGAAGCGGCACTTTTTGGCCAAATCGTACAATTTGGCGATATCTCGCAAACGCTACAACCAATTTTGTTCAAATCGTCTCCTTTTGGCAAAATAAGCATAATAAGACCTTAAACGGCAAATCGTCAATTTGGCTCTAATAGAAGCGGCACTTCTTGGCCAAATTGTGCAATTTGGCGATATCTCGCAAACGCTACAACCAATTTTGTTCAAATCGTCTCCTTTTGGCAAAATAAGCATAATAAGGCCTTAAACGGCAAATCGTCAATTTGGCTCTACTAGAAGCGGCACTTGTTGGCCAAATCGTACAATTTGGCGATATCTCGCAAACGCTACAACCAATTTTGTTCAAATCGTCTCCTTTTGGCAAAATAAGCATAATAAGGCCTTAAACGGCAAATCGTCAATTTGGCTCTAATAGAAGCGGCACTTTTTGGCCAAATCTTATGATTTGGCGATATCTCGCAAACGCTACAACCAATTTTGTTCAAATCGTCTCCTTTTGGCAAAATAAGCATAATAAGGCCTTAAACGGCAAATCGTCAATTTGGCTCTACTAGAAGCGGCACTTTTTGGCCAAATCGTACAATTTGGCGATATCTCGCAAACGCTACAACCAATTTTGTTCAAATCGTCTCCTTTTGGCAAAATAAGCATAATAAGGCCTTAAACGGCAAATCGTCAATTTGGCTCTACTAGAAGCGGCACTTTTTGGCCAAATTGTACAATTTGGCGATATCTCGCAAACGCTACAACCAATTTTGTTCAAATCGTCTCCTTTTGGCAAAATAAGCAACTTATATTTCTTTACTCGTTGGGAGCAATAAAAAAATGATTTATTTATTTTAAAATTATTACAAGTTCAAATAAAGGCAAAAATTACGTTAGACTATCAGTTACGAGCTTCAATCACGACAATTACACAAAGAATACTAATTAACTTAAATCTACTCCTTTTATATAAAATAAAGTTCATAGTCAGCACTATTGCATCCTGGCCGTGCGCTTCCCGCGGTGGTTCGTGGAATCCGCGTGTGGTAATTAGCATAATAAGACCTTAAACGGCAAATCGTCAATTTGGCTCTAATAGAAGCGGCACTTCTTGGCCAAATTGTGCAATTTGGCGATATCTCGCAAACGCTACAACCAATTTTGTTCAAATCGTCTCCTTTTGGCAAAATAAGCATAATAAGGCCTTAAACGGCAAATCGTCAATTTGGCTCTACTTGAAGCGGCACTTTTTGGCCAAATCGTACAATTTGGCGATATCTCGCAAACGCTACAACCAATTTTGTTCAAATCGTCTCCTTTTGGCAAAATAAGCATAATAAGGCCTTAAACGGCAAATCGTCAATTTGGCTCTAATAGAAGCGGCACTTCTTGGCCAAATTGTGCAATTTGGCGATATCTCGCAAACGCTACAACCAATTTTGTTCAAATCGTCTCCTTTTGGCAAAATAAGCATAATAAGGCCTTAAACGGCAAATCGTCAATTTGGCTCTTATAGAAGCGGCACTTTTTGGCCAAATTGTACAATTTGGCGATATCTCGCAAACGCTACAACCAATTTTGTTCAAATCGTCTCCTTTTGGCAAAATAAGCATAATAAGGCCTTAAACGGCAAATCGTCAATTTGGCTCTACTAGAAGCGGCACTTTTTGGCCAAATCGTACAATTTGGCGATATCTCGCAAACGCTACAACCAATTTTGTTCAAATCGTCTCCTTTTGGCAAAATAAGCATAATAAGGCCTTAAACGGCAAATCGTCAATTTGGCTCTACTAGAAGCGGCACTTTTTGGCCAAATCGTACAATTTGGCGATATCTCGCAAACGCTAGAACCAATTTTGTTCAAATCGTCTCCTTTTGGCAAAATAAGCATAATAAGGCCTTAAACGGCAAATCGTCAATTTGACTCTAATAGAAGCGGCACTTTTTGGCCAAATCGTACAATTTGGCGATATCTCGCAAACGCTACAACCAATTTTGTTCAAATCGTCTCCTTTTGGCAAAATAAGCATAATAAGACCTTAAACGGCAAATCGTCAATTTGGCTCTAATAGAAGCGGCACTTCTTGGCCAAATTGTGCAATTTGGCGATATCTCGCAAACGCTACAACCAATTTTGTTCAAATCGTCTCCTTTTGGCAAAATAAGCATAATAAGGCCTTAAACGGCAAATCGTCAATTTGGCTCTACTAGAAGCGGCACTTTTTGGCCAAATCGTACAATTTGGCGATATCTCGCAAACGCTACAACCAATTTTGTTCAAATCGTCTCCTTTTGGCAAAATAAGCATAATAAGGCCTTAAACGGCAAATCGTCAATTTGGCTCTACTAGAAGCGGCACTTCTTGGCCAAATTGTGCAATTTGGCGATATCTCGCAAACGCTACAACCAATTTTGTTCAAATCGTCTCCTTTTGGCAAAATAAGCATAATAAGGCCTTAAACGGCAAATCGTCAATTTGGCTCTAATAGAAGCGGCACTTTTTGGCCAAATCTTATGATTTGGCGATATCTCGCAAACGCTACAACCAATTTTGTTCAAATCGTCTCCTTTTGGCAAAATAAGCATAATAAGGCCTTAAACGGCAAATCGTCAATTTGGCTCTACTAGAAGCGGCACTTTTTGGCCAAATCGTACAATTTGGCGATATCTCGCAAACGCTACAACCAATTTTGTTCAAATCGTCTCCTTTTGGCAAAATAAGCATAATAAGGCCTTAAACGGCAAATCGTCAATTTGGCTCTACTAGAAGCGGCACTTTTTGGCCAAATTGTACAATTTGGCGATATCTCGCAAACGCTACAACCAATTTTGTTCAAATCGTCTCCTTTTGGCAAAATAAGCATAATAAGACCTTAAACGGCAAATCGTCAATTTGGCTCTAATAGAAGCGGCACTTCTTGGCCAAATTGTGCAATTTGGCGATATCTCGCAAACGCTACAACCAATTTTGTTCAAATCGTCTCCTTTTGGCAAAATAAGCATAATAAGGCCTTAAACGGCAAATCGTCAATTTGGCTCTTATAGAAGCGGCACTTTTTGGCCAAATTGTACAATTTGGCGATATCTCGCAAACGCTACAACCAATTTTGTTCAAATCGTCTCCTTTTGGCAAAATAAGCATAATAAGGCCTTAAACGGCAAATCGTCAATTTGGCTCTACTAGAAGCGGCACTTTTTGGCCAAATCGTGTAAATCGTACGATTTCGTGTTATTTCCGTCATTCTTAACAATACTGAGCTTAAAAATAGTCAAATCCGTGAAATCGGCGAGTTTCGTCGGAAATTGCCCGAAAACCACGATTTGGCGTTATTTCGCCAACGCTTCAACCAATTTTGTTCAAATCGTCTCCTTTTGGCAAAATAAGCATAATAAGGCCTTAAACGGCAAATCGTCAATTTGACTCTAATAGAAGCGGCACTTTTTGGCCAAATCGTACAATTTGGCGATATCTCGCAAACGCTACAACCAATTTTGTTCAAATCGTCTCCTTTTGGCAAAATAAGCATAATAAGACCTTAAACGGCAAATCGTCAATTTGGCTCTAATAGAAGCGGCACTTCTTGGCCAAATTGTGCAATTTGGCGATATCTCGCAAACGCTACAACCAATTTTGTTCAAATCGTCTCCTTTTGGCAAAATAAGCATAATAAGGCCTTAAACGGCAAATCGTCAATTTGGCTCTTATAGAAGCGGCACTTTTTGGCCAAATTGTACAATTTGGCGATATCTCGCAAACGCTAGAACCAATTTTGTTCAAATCGTCTCCTTTTGGCAAAATAAGCATAATAAGGCCTTAAACGGCAAATCGTCAATTTGGCTCTAATAGAAGCGGCACTTTTTGGCCAAATTGTACAATTTGGCGATATTTCGCAAACGCTACAACCAATTTTGTTCAAATCGTCTCCTTTTGGCAAAATAAGCATAATAAGGCCTTAAACGGCAAATCGTCAATTTGGCTCTAATAGAAGCGGCACTTTTTGGCCAAATCTTATGATTTGGCGATATCTCGCAAACGCTACAACCAATTTTGTTCAAATCGTCTCCTTTTGGCAAAATAAGCATAATAAAGCCTTAAACGGCAAATCGTCAATTTGACTCTAATAGAAGCGGCACTTTTTGGCCAAATCTTATGATTTGGCGATATCTCGCAAACGCTACAACCAATTTTGTTCAAATCGTCTCCTTTTGGCAAAATAAGCATAATAAAGCCGTAAACGGCAAATCGTCAATTTGGCTCTAATAGAAGCGGCACTTTTTGGCCAAATCGTACAATTTGGCGATATCTCGCAAACGCTACAACCAATTTTGTTCAAATCGTCTCCTTTTGGCAAAATAAGCATAATAAGGCCTTAAACGGCAAATCGTCAATTTGACTCTAATAGAAGCGGCACTTTTTGGCCAAATCGTACAGTTTGGCGATATCTCGCAAACGCTACAACCAATTTTGTTCAAATCGTCTCCTTTTGGCAAAATAAGCATAATAAGGCCTTAAACGGCAAATCGTCAATTTGGCTCTACTAGAAGCGGCACTTTTTGGCCAAATTGTACAATTTGGCGATATCTCGCAAACGCTACAACCAATTTTGTTCAAATCGTCTCCTTTTGGCAAAATAAGCATAATAAGGCCTTAAACGGCAAATCGTCAATTTGGCTCTAATAGAAGCGGCACTTTTTGGCCAAATTGTGCAATTTGGCGATATCTCGCAAACGCTACAACCAATTTTGTTCAAATCGTCTCCTTTTGGCAAAAGAAGCATAATAAGGCCTTAAACGGCAAATCGTCAATTTGGCTCTAATAGAAGCGGCACTTTTTGGCCAAATCGTACAATTTGGCGATATCTCGCAAACGCTACAACCAATTTTGTTCAAATCGTCTCCTTTTGGCAAAATAAGCATAATAAGGCCTTAAACGGCAAATCGTCAATTTGGCTCTTATAGAAGCGGCACTTTTTGACCAAATCGTGTAAATCGTACGATTTCGTGTTATTTCCGTCATTCTTAACAATACTGAGCTTGAAAATAGTCAAATCCGTGAAATCGGCGAGTTTCGTCGGAAATTGCCCGAAAACCACGATTTGGCGTTATTTCGCCAACGCTTCAACCAATTTTGTTCAAATCGTCTCCTTTTGGCAAAATAAGCATAATAAGGCCTTAAACGGCAAATCGTCAATTTGGCTCTAATAGAAGCGGCACTTTTTGGCCAAATTGTACAATTTGGCGATATCTCGCAAACGCTACAACCAATTTTGTTCAAATCGTCTCCTTTTGGCAAAATAAGCATAATAAGGCCTTAAACGGCAAATCGTCAATTTGGCTCTAATAGAAGCGGCACTTTTTGGCCAAATTGTACAATTTGGCGATATCTCGCAAACGCTACAACCAATTTTGTTCAAATCGTCTCCTTTTGGCAAAATAAGCATAATAAGGCCTTAAACGGCAAATCGTCAATTTGGCTCTTATAGAAGCGGCACTTTTTGACCAAATCGTGTAAATCGTACGATTTCGTGTTATTTCCGTCATTCTTAACAATACTGAGCTTAAAAATAGTCAAATCCGTGAAATCGGCGAGTTTCGTCGGAAATTGCCCGAAAACCACGATTTGGCGTTATTTCGCCAACGCTTCAACCAATTTTGTTCAAATCGTCTCCTTTTGGCAAAATAAGCATAATAAGGCCTTAAACGGCAAATCGTCAATTTGACTCTAATAGAAGCGGCACTTTTTGGCCAAATTGTACAATTTGGCGATATCTCGCAAACGCTACAACCAATTTTGTTCAAATCGTCTCCTTTTGGCAAAATAAGCATAATAAGGCCTTAAACGGCAAATCGTCAATTTGGCTCTAATAGAAGCGGCACTTCTTGGCCAAATTGTGCAATTTGGCGATATCTCGCAAACGCTACAACCAATTTTGTTCAAATCGTCTCCTTTTGGCAAAATAAGCATAATAAGGCCTTAAACGGCAAATCGTCAATTTGGCTCTTATAGAAGCGGCACTTTTTGGCCAAATTGTACAATTTGGCGATATCTCGCAAACGCTAGAACCAATTTTGTTCAAATCGTCTCCTTTTGGCAAAATAAGCATAATAAGGCCTTAAACGGCAAATCGTCAATTTGGCTCTAATAGAAGCGGCACTTTTTGGCCAAATTGTACAATTTGGCGATATCTCACAAACGCTACAACCAATTTTGTTCAAATCGTCTCCTTTTGGCAAAATAAGCATAATAAGGCCTTAAACGGCAAATCGTCAATTTGGCTCTAATAGAAGCGGCACTTTTTGGCCAAATCTTATGATTTGGCGATATCTCGCAAACGCTACAACCAATTTTGTTCAAATCGTCTCCTTTTGGCAAAATAAGCATAATAAAGCCTTAAACGGCAAATCGTCAATTTGACTCTAATAGAAGCGGCACTTTTTGGCCAAATCGTACAATTTGGCGATATCTCGCAAACGCTACAACCAATTTTGTTCAAATCGTCTCCTTTTGGCAAAATAAGCATAATAAGGCCGTAAACGGCAAATCGTCAATTTGGCTCTACTAGAAGCGGCACTTTTTGGCCAAATCGTACAATTTGGCGATATCTCGCAAACGCTACAACCAATTTTGTTCAAATCGTCTCCTTTTGGCAAAATAAGCATAATAAGGCCTTAAACGGCAAATCGTCAATTTGGCTCTACTAGTAACGGCACTTTTTGGCCAAATTGTACAATTTGGCGATATCTCGCAAACGCTACAACCAATTTTCTTCAAATCGTCTCCTTTTGGCAAAATAAGCATAATAAGGCCTTAAACGGCAAATCGTCAATTTGGCTCTACTAGAAGCGGCACTTGTTGGCCAAATCGTACAATTTGGCGATATCTCGCAAACGCTACAACCAATTTTGTTCAAATCGTCTCCTTTTGGCAAAATAAGCATAATAAGGCCTTAAACGGCAAATCGTCAATTTGGCTCTTATAGAAGCGGCACTTTTTGACCAAATCGTGTAAATCGTACGATTTCGTGTTATTTCCGTCATTCTTAACAATACTGAGCTTGAAAATAGTCAAATCCGTGAAATCGGCGAGTTTCGTCGGAAATTGCCCGAAAACCACGATTTGGCGTTATTTCGCCAACGCTTCAACCAATTTTGTTCAAATCGTCTCCTTTTGGCAAAATAAGCATAATAAGGCCTTAAACGGCAAATCGTCAATTTGGCTCTAATAGAAGCGGCACTTCTTGGCCAAATTGTGCAATTTGGCGATATCTCGCAAACGCTACAACCAATTTTGTTCAAATCGTCTCCTTTTGGCAAAATAAGCATAATAAGACCTTAAACGGCAAATCGTCAATTTGACTCTAATAGAAGCGGCACTTCTTGGCCAAATTGTGCAATTTGGCGATATCTCGCAAACGCTACAACCAATTTTGTTCAAATCGTCTCCTTTTGGCAAAATAAGCATAATAAGGCCTTACACGGCAAATCGTCAATTTGGCTCTTATAGAAGCGGCACTTTTTGGCCAAATTGTACAATTTGGCGATATCTCGCAAACGCTACAACCAATTTTGTTCAAATCGTCTCCTTTTGGCAAAATAAGCATAATAAGGCCTTAAACGGCAAATCGTCAATTTGACTCTAATAGAAGCGGCACTTCTTGGCCAAATTGTGCAATTTGGCGATATCTCGCAAACGCTAAAACCAATTTTGTTCAAATCGTCTCCTTTTGGCAAAATAAGCATAATAAGGCCTTAAACGGCAAATCGTCAATTTGGCTCTTATAGAAGCGGCACTTTTTGGCCAAATTGTACAATTTGGCGATATCTCGCAAACGCTAGAACCAATTTTGTTCAAATCGTCTCCTTTTGGCAAAATAAGCATAATAAGGCCTTAAACGGCAAATCGTCAATTTGGCTCTAATAGAAGCGGCACTTTTTGGCCAAATTGTACAATTTGGCGATATCTCGCAAACGCTACAACCAATTTTGTTCAAATCGTCTCCTTTTGGCAAAATAAGCATAATAAGGCCTTAAACGGCAAATCGTCAATTTGGCTCTAATAGAAGCGGCACTTTTTGGCCAAATCTTATGATTTGGCGATATCTCGCAAACGCTACAACCAATTTTGTTCAAATCGTCTCCTTTTGGCAAAATAAGCATAATAAAGCCTTAAACGGCAAATCGTCAATTTGACTCTAATAGAAGCGGCACTTTTTGGCCAAATCGTACAATTTGGCGATATCTCGCAAACGCTACAACCAATTTTGTTCAAATCGTCTCCTTTTGGCAAAATAAGCATAATAAGGCCTTAAACGGCAAATCGTCAATTTGGCTCTACTAGTAACGGCACTTTTTGGCCAAATTGTACAATTTGGCGATATCTCGCAAACGCTACAACCAATTTTGTTCAAATCGTCTCCTTTTGGCAAAATAAGAATAATAAGGCCTTAAACGGCAAATCGTCAATTTGGCTCTACTAGAAGCGGCACTTTTTGGCCAAATCGTACAATTTGGCGATATCTCGCAAACGCTACAACCAATTTTGTTCAAATCGTCTCCTTTTGGCAAAATAAGCATAATAAGGCCTTAAACGGCAAATCGTCAATTTGGCTCTACTAGAAGCGGCACTTTTTGACCAACTCGTACAATTTGGCGATATCTCGCAAACGCTACAACCAATTTTGTTCAAATCGTCTCCTTTTGGCAAAATAAGCATAATAAGGCCTTAAACGGCAAATCGTCAATTTGGCTCTAATAGAAGCGGCACTTTTTGGCCAAATTGTGCAATTTGGCGATATCTCGCAAACGCTACAACCAATTTTGTTCAAATCGTCTCCTTTTGGCAAAAGAAGCATAATAAGGCCTTAAACGGCAAATCGTCAATTTGGCTCTAATAGAAGCGGCACTTTTTGGCCAAATCGTACAATTTGGCGATATCTCGCAAACGCTACAACCAATTTTGTTCAAATCGTCTCCTTTTGGCAAAATAAGCATAATAAGGCCTTAAACGGCAAATCGTCAATTTGGCTCTACTAGAAGCGGCACTTTTTGGCCAAATCGTACAATTTGGCGATATCTCGCAAACGCTACAACCAATTTTCTTCAAATCGTCTCCTTTTGGCAAAATAAGCATAATAAGGCCGTAAACGGCAAATCGTCAATTTGGCTCTACTAGAAGCGGCACTTTTTGGCCAAATCGTACAATTTGGCGATATCTCGCAAACGCTACAACCAATTTTCTTCAAATCGTCTCCTTTTGGCAAAATAAGCATAATAAGGCCGTAAACGGCAAATCGTCAATTTGGCTCTACTAGAAGCGGCACTTTTTGGCCAAATCGTACAATTTGGCGATATCTCGCAAACGCTACAACCAATTTTCTTCAAATCGTCTCCTTTTGGCAAAATAAGCATAATAAGGCCTTAAACGGCAAATCGTCAATTTGGCTCTACTAGAAGCGGCACTTGTTGGCCAAATCGTACAATTTGGCGATATCTCGCAAACGCTACAACCAATTTTGTTCAAATCGTCTCCTTTTGGCAAAATAAGCATAATAAGGCCTTAAACGGCAAATCGTCAATTTGGCTCTTATAGAAGCGGCACTTTTTGGCCAAATTGTACAATTTGGCGATATCTCGCAAACGCTGCAACCAATTTTGTTCAAATCGTCTCCTTTTGGCAAAATAAGCATAATAAGGCCTTAAACGGCATATCGTCAATTTGGCTCTAATAGAAGCGGCACTTTTTGGCCAAATCGTACAAATTGGCGATATCTCGCAAACGCTACAACCAATTTTGTTCAAATCGTCTCCTTTTGGCAAAATAAGCATAATAAGGCCTTAAACGGCAAATCGTCAATTTGGCTCTAATAGAAGCGGCACTTTTTGGCCAAATCGTACAATTTGGCGATATCTCGCAAACGCTACAACCAATTTTGTTCAAATCGTCTCCGTTTGGCAAAATAAGCATAATAAGGCCTTAAACGTCAAATCGTCAATTTGGCTCTAATAGAAGCGGCACTTTTTGGCCAAATCTTATGATTTGGCGATATCTCGCAAACGCTACAACCAATTTTGTTCAAATCGTCTCCTTTTGGCAAAATAAGCATAATAAGGCCTTAAACGGCAAATCGTCAATTTGGCTCTAATAGAAGCGGCACTTCTTGGCCAAATTGTGCAATTTGGCGATATCTCGCAAACGCTACAACCAATTTTGTTCAAATCGTCTCCTTTTGGCAAAATAAGCATAATAAGGCCTTAAACGGCAAATCGTCAATTTGGCTTTACTAGAAGCGGCACTTTTTGGCCAAATCGTACAATTTGGCGATATCTCGCAAACGCTACAACCAATTTTGTTCAAATCGTCTCCTTTTGGCAAAATAAGCATAATAAGGCCTTAAACGGCAAATCGTCAATTTGGCTCTACTAGAAGCGGCACTTTTTGGCCAAATCGTACAATTTGGCGATATCTCGCAAACGCTACAACCAATTTTGTTCAAATCGTCTCCGTTTGGCAAAATAAGCATAATAAGGCCTTAAACGGCAAATCGTCAATTTGGCTCTAATAGAAGCGGCACTTTTTGGCCAAATCTTATGATTTGGCGATATCTCGCAAACGCTACAACCAATTTTGTTCAAATCGTCTCCTTTTGGCAAAATAAGCATAATAAGGCCTTAAACGGCAAATCGTCAATTTGGCTCTACTAGAAGCGGCACTTTTTGGCCAAATCGTACAATTTGGCGATATCTCGCAAACGCTACAACCAATTTTGTTCAAATCGTCTCCTTTTGGCAAAATAAGCATAATAAGGCCTTAAACGGCAAATCGTCAATTTGGCTCTACTAGAAGCGGCACTTTTTGACCAACTCGTACAATTTGGCGATATCTCGCAAACGCTACAACCAATTTTGTTCAAATCGTCTCCTTTTGGCAAAATAAGCATAATAAGGCCTTAAACGGCAAATCGTCAATTTGGCTCTAATAGAAGCGGCACTTTTTGGCCAAATTGTACAATTTGGCGATATCTCGCAAACGCTACAACCAATTTTGTTCAAATCGTCTCCTTTTGGCAAAATAAGCATAATAAGGCCTTAAACGTCAAATCGTCAATTTGGCTCTTATAGAAGCGGCACTTTTTGACCAAATCGTGTAAATCGTACGATTTCGTGTTATTTCCGTCATTCTTAACAATACTGAGCTTAAAAATAGTCAAATCCGTGAAATCGGCGAGTTTCGTCGGAAATTGCCCGAAAACCACGATTTGGCGTTATTTCGCCAACGCTTCAACCAATTTTGTTCAAATCGTCTCCTTTTGGCAAAATAAGCATAATAAGGCCTTAAACGGCAAATCGTCAATTTGACTCTAATAGAAGCGGCACTTTTTGGCCAAATCGTACAGTTTGGCGATATCTCGCAAACGCTACAACCAATTTTGTTCAAATCGTCTCCTTTTGGCAAAATAAGCATAATAAGGCCTTAAACGGCAAATCGTCAATTTGGCTCTACTAGAAGCGGCACTTTTTGGCCAAATTGTACAATTTGGCGATATCTCGCAAACGCTACAACCAATTTTGTTCAAATCGTCTCCTTTTGGCAAAATAAGCATAATAAGGCCTTAAACGGCAAATCGTCAATTTGGCTCTAATAGAAGCGGCACTTTTTGGCCAAATTGTGCAATTTGGCGATATCTCGCAAACGCTACAACCAATTTTGTTCAAATCGTCTCCTTTTGGCAAAAGAAGCATAATAAGGCCTTAAACGGCAAATCGTCAATTTGGCTCTAATAGAAGCGGCACTTTTTGGCCAAATCGTACAATTTGGCGATATCTCGCAAACGCTACAACCAATTTTGTTCAAATCGTCTCCTTTTGGCAAAATAAGTATAATAAGGCCTTAAACGGCAAATCGTCAATTTGGCTCTTATAGAAGCGGCACTTTTTGACCAAATCGTGTAAATCGTACGATTTCGTGTTATTTCCGTCATTCTTAACAATACTGAGCTTGAAAATAGTCAAATCCGTGAAATCGGCGAGTTTCGTCGGAAATTGCCCGAAAACCACGATTTGGCGTTATTTCGCCAACGCTACAACCAATTTTGTTCAAATCGTCTCCTTTTGGCAAAATAAGCATAATAAAGCCTTAAACGGCAAATCGTCAATTTGGCTCTACTAGAAGCGGCACTTTTTGGCCAAATCGTACAATTTGGCGATATCTCGCAAACGCTACAACCAATTTTGTTCAAATCGTCTCCGTTTGGCAAAATAAGCATAATAAGGCCTTAAACGTCAAATCGTCAATTTGGCTCTAATAGAAGCGGCACTTTTTGGCCAAATCTTATGATTTGGCGATATCTCGCAAACGCTACAACCAATTTTGTTCAAATCGTCTCCTTTTGGCAAAATAAGCATAATAAGGCCTTAAACGGCAAATCGTCAATTTGGCTCTAATAGAAGCGGCACTTCTTGGCCAAATTGTGCAATTTGGCGATATCTCGCAAACGCTACAACCAATTTTGTTCAAATCGTCTCCTTTTGGCAAAATAAGCATAATAAGGCCTTAAACGGCAAATCGTCAATTTGGCTTTACTAGAAGCGGCACTTTTTGGCCAAATCTTATGATTTGGCGATATCTCGCAAACGCTACAACCAATTTTGTTCAAATCGTCTCCTTTTGGCAAAATAAGCATAATAAGGCCTTAAACGGCAAATCGTCAATTTGGCTCTACTAGAAGCGGCACTTTTTGGCCAAATCGTACAATTTGGCGATATCTCGCAAACGCTACAACCAATTTTGTTCAAATCGTCTCCTTTTGGCAAAATAAGCATAATAAGGCCTTAAACGGCAAATCGTCAATTTGGCTCTACTAGAAGCGGCACTTTTTGACCAACTCGTACAATTTGGCGATATCTCGCAAACGCTACAACCAATTTTGTTCAAATCGTCTCCTTTTGGCAAAATAAGCATAATAAGGCCTTTAACGGCAAATCGTCAATTTGGCTCTAATAGAAGCGGCACTTTTTGGCCAAATTGTACAATTTGGCGATATCTCGCAAACGCTACATCCAATTTTGTTTAAATCGTCTCCTTTTGGCAAAATAAGCATAATAAGGCCTTAAACGGCAAATCGTCAATTTGGCTCTTATAGAAGCGGCACTTTTTGACCAAATCGTGTAAATCGTACGATTTCGTGTTATTTCCGTCATTCTTAACAATACTGAGCTAAAAAATAGTCAAATCCGTGAAATCGGCGAGTTTCGTCGGAAATTGCCCGAAAACCACGATTTGGCGTTATTTCGCCAACGCTTCAACCAATTTTGTTCAAATCGTCTCCTTTTGGCAAAATAAGCATAATAAGGCCTTAAACGGCAAATCGTCAATTTGGCTCTACTAGAAGCGGCACTTTTTGGCCAAATCGTACAATTTGGCGATATCTCGCAAACGCTTCAACCAATTTTGTTCAAATCGTCTCCTTTTGGCAAAATAAGCATAATAAGGCCTTAAACGGCAAATCGTCAATTTGGCTCTACTAGAAGCGGCACTTTTTGGCCAAATCGTACAATTTGGCGATATCTCGCAAACGCTACAACCAATTTTGTTCAAATCGTCTCCTTTTGGCAAAATAAGCATAATAAGGCCTTAAACGGTAAATCGTCAATTTGGCTCTTATAGAAGCAGCACTTTTTGGCTAAATTGTACAATTTGGCGATATCTCGCAAACGCTACAACCAATTTTGTTCAAATCGTCTCCTTTTGGCAAAATAAGTATAATAAGGCCTTAAACGGCAAATCGTCAATTTGGCTCTAATAGAAGCGGCACTTTTTGGCCAAATCGTACAATTTGGCGATATCTCGCAAACGCTACAACCAATTTTCTTCAAATCGTCTCCTTTTGGCAAAATAAGCATAATAAGGCCGTAAACGGCAAATCGTCAATTTGGCTCTAATAGAAGCGGCACTTTTTGGCCAAATCTTATGATTTGGCGATATCTCGCAAACGCTACAACCAATTTTGTTCAAATCGTCTCCTTTTGGCAAAATAAGCATAATAAAGCCTTAAACGGCAAATCGTCAATTTGGCTCTAATAGAAGCGGCACTTTTTGGCCAAATCTTATGATTTGGCGATATCTCGCAAACGCTACAACCAATTTTGTTCAAATCGTCTCCTTTTGGCAAAATAAGCATAATAAGGCCTTAAACGGCAAATCGTCAATTTGGCTCTACTAGAAGCGGCACTTTTTGGCCAAATCGTACAATTTGGCGATATCTCGCAAACGCTACAACCAATTTTGTTCAAATCGTCTCCTTTTGGCAAAATAAGCATAATAAGGCCTTAAACGGCAAATCGTCAATTTGGCTCTACTAGAAGCGGCACTTTTTGGCCAAATTGTACAATTTGGCGATATCTCGCAAACGCTACAACCAATTTTGTTCAAATCGTCTCCTTTTGGCAAAATAAGCATAATAAGGCCTTAAACGGCAAATCGTCAATTTGGCTCTAATAGAAGCGGCACTTTTTGGCCAAATCTTATGATTTGGCGATATCTCGCAAACGCTACAACCAATTTTGTTCAAATCGTCTCCTTTTGGCAAAATAAGCATAATAAAGCCTTAAACGGCAAATCGTCAATTTGACTCTAATAGAAGCGGCACTTTTTGGCCAAATCGTACAATTTGGCGATATCTCGCAAACGCTACAACCAATTTTCTTCAAATCGTCTCCTTTTGGCAAAATAAGCATAATAAGGCCGTAAACGGCAAATCGTCAATTTGGCTCTACTAGAAGCGGCACTTTTTGGCCAAATCGTACAATTTGGCGATATCTCGCAAACGCTACAACCAATTTTGTTCAAATCGTCTCCTTTTGGCAAAATAAGCATAATAAGGCCTTAAACGGCAAATCGTCAATTTGGCTCTACTAGTAACGGCACTTTTTGGCCAAATTGTACAATTTGGCGATATCTCGCAAACGCTACAACCAATTTTCTTCAAATCGTCTCCTTTTGGCAAAATAAGCATAATAAGGCCTTAAACGGCAAATCGTCAATTTGGCTCTACTAGAAGCGGCACTTGTTGGCCAAATCGTACAATTTGGCGATATCTCGCAAACGCTACAACCAATTTTGTTCAAATCGTCTCCTTTTGTCAAAATAAGCATAATAAGGCCTTAAACGGCAAATCGTCAATTTGGCTCTAATAGAAGCGGCACTTTTTGGCAAAATCTTATGATTTGGCGATATCTCGCAAACGCTACAACCAATTTTGTTCAAATCGTCTCCTTTTGGCAAAATAAGCATAATAAGGCCTTAAACGGCAAATCGTCAATTTGGCTCTACTAGAAGCGGCACTTTTTGACCAACTCGTACAATTTGGCGATATCTCGCAAACGCTACAACCAATTTTGTTCAAATCGTCTCCTTTTGGCAAAATAAGCATAATAAGGCCTTAAACGGCAAATCGTCAATTTGGCTCTAATAGAAGCGGCACTTTTTGGCCAAATTGTACAATTTGGCGATATCTCGCAAACGCTACAACCAATTTTGTTCAAATCGTCTCCTTTTGGCAAAATAAGCATAATAAGGCCTTAAACGGCAAATCGTCAATTTGGCTCTTATAGAAGCGGCACTTTTTGACCAAATCGTGTAAATCGTACGATTTCGTGTTATTTCCGTCATTCTTAACAATACTGAGCTTAAAAATAGTCAAATCCGTGAAATCGGCGAGTTTCGTCGGAAATTGTCCGAAAACCACGATTTGGCGTTATTTCGCCAACGCTTCAACCAATTTTGTTCAAATCGTCTCCTTTTGGCAAAATAAGCATAATAAGGCCTTAAACGGCAAATCGTCAATTTGACTCTAATAGAAGCGGCACTTTTTGGCCAAATCGTACAGTTTGGCGATATCTCGCAAACGCTACAACCAATTTTGTTCAAATCGTCTCCTTTTGGCAAAATAAGCATAATAAGGCCTTAAACGGCAAATCGTCAATTTGGCTCTACTAGAAGCGGCACTTTTTGGCCAAATTGTACAATTTGGCGATATCTCGCAAACGCTACAACCAATTTTGTTCAAATCGTCTCCTTTTGGCAAAATAAGCATAATAAGGCCTTAAACGGCAAATCGTCAATTTGGCTCTAATAGAAGCGGCACTTTTTGGCCAAATTGTGCAATTTGGCGATATCTCGCAAACGCTACAACCAATTTTGTTCAAATCGTCTCCTTTTGGCAAAAGAAGCATAATAAGGCCTTAAACGGCAAATCGTCAATTTGGCTCTAATAGAAGCGGCACTTTTTGGCCAAATCGTACAATTTGGCGATATCTCGCAAACGCTACAACCAATTTTGTTCAAATCGTCTCCTTTTGGCAAAATAAGCATAATAAGGCCTTAAACGGCAAATCGTCAATTTGGCTCTTATAGAAGCGGCACTTTTTGACCAAATCGTGTAAATCGTACGATTTCGTGTTATTTCCGTCATTCTTAACAATACTGAGCTTGAAAATAGTCAAATCCGTGAAATCGGCGAGTTTCGTCGGAAATTGCCCGAAAACCACGATTTGGCGTTATTTCGCCAACGCTACAACCAATTTTGTTCAAATCGTCTCCTTTTGGCAAAATAAGCATAATAAAGCCTTAAACGGCAAATCGTCAATTTGACTCTAATAGAAGCGGCACTTTTTGGCCAAATCGTACAATTTGGCGATATCTCGCAAACGCTACAACCAATTTTCTTCAAATCGTCTCCTTTTGGCAAAATAAGCATAATAAGGCCGTAAACGGCAAATCGTCAATTTGGCTCTACTAGAAGCGGCACTTTTTGGCCAAATCGTACAATTTGGCGATATCTCGCAAACGCTACAACCAATTTTGTTCAAATCGTCTCCTTTTGGCAAAATAAGCATAATAAGGCCTTAAACGGCAAATCGTCAATTTGGCTCTACTAGTAACGGCACTTTTTGGCCAAATTGTACAATTTGGCGATATCTCGCAAACGCTACAACCAATTTTCTTCAAATCGTCTCCTTTTGGCAAAATAAGCATAATAAGGCCTTAAACGGCAAATCGTCAATTTGACTCTAATAGAAGCGGCACTTTTTGGCCAAATCGTACAGTTTGGCGATATCTCGCAAACGCTACAACCAATTTTGTTCAAATCGTCTCCTTTTGGCAAAAGAAGCATAATAAGGCCTTAAACGGCAAATCGTCAATTTGGCTCTAATAGAAGCGGCACTTTTTGGCCAAATCGTACAATTTGGCGATATCTCGCAAACGCTACAACCAATTTTGTTCAAATCGTCTCCTTTTGGCAAAATAAGCATAATAAGACCTTAAACGGCAAATCGTCAATTTGGCTCTAATAGAAGCGGCACTTCTTGGCCAAATTGTGCAATTTGGCGATATCTCGCAAACGCTACAACCAATTTTGTTCAAATCGTCTCCTTTTGGCAAAATAAGCATAATAAGGCCTTAAACGGCAAATCGTCAATTTGGCTCTAATAGAAGCGGCACTTTTTGGCCAAATCTTATGATTTGGCGATATCTCGCAAACGCTACAACCAATTTTGTTCAAATCGTCTCCTTTTGGCAAAATAAGCATAATAAGGCCTTAAACGGCAAATCGTCAATTTGGCTCTACTAGAAGCGGCACTTTTTGGCCAAATCGTACAAATTGGCGATATCTCGCAAACGCTACAACCAATTTTGTTCAAATCGTCTCCTTTTGGCAAAATAAGCATAATAAAGCCTTAAACGGCAAATCGTCAATTTGGCTCTACTAGAAGCGGCACTTCTTGGCCAAATTGTGCAATTTGGCGATATCTCGCAAACGCTACAACCAATTTTGTTCAAATCGTCTCCTTTTGGCAAAATAAGCATAATAAGGCCTTAAACGGCAAATCGTCAATTTGGCTCTAATAGAAGCGGCACTTCTTGGCCAAATTGTGCAATTTGGCGATATCTCGCAAACGCTACAACCAATTTTGTTCAAATCGTCTCCTTTTGGCAAAATAAGCATAATAAGGCCTTAAACGGCAAATCGTCAATTTGGCTCTTATAGAAGCGGCACTTTTTGACCAAATCGTGTAAATCGTACGATTTCGTGTTATTTCCGTCATTCTTAACAATACTGAGCTTGAAAATAGTCAAATCCGTGAAATCGGCGAGTTTCGTCGGAAATTGCCCGAAAACCACGATTTGGCGTTATTTCGCCAACGCTTCAACCAATTTTGTTCAAATCGTCTCCTTTTGGCAAAATAAGCATAATAAGGCCTTAAACGGCAAATCGTCAATTTGACTCTAATAGAAGCGGCACTTTTTGGCCAAATCGTACAATTTGGCGATATCTCGCAAACGCTACAACCAATTTTGTTCAAATCGTCTCCTTTTGGCAAAATAAGCATAATAAGGCCTTAAACGGCAAATCGTCAATTTGACTCTAATAGAAGCGGCACTTTTTGGCCAAATCGTACAATTTGGCGATATCTCGCAAACGCTACAACCAATTTTGTTCAAATCGTCTCCTTTTGGCAAAATAAGCATAATAAGGCCGTAAACGGCAAATCGTCAATTTGGCTCTACTAGAAGCGGCACTTTTTGGCCAAATCGTACAATTTGGCGATATCTCGCAAACGCTACAACCAATTTTGTTCAAATCGTCTCCTTTTGGCAAAATAAGCATAATAAGGCCTTAAACGGCAAATCGTCAATTTGGCTCTACTAGTAACGGCACTTTTTGGCCAAATTGTACAATTTGGCGATATCTCGCAAACGCTACAACCAATTTTGTTCAAATCGTCTCCTTTTGGCAAAATAAGCATAATAAGGCCTTAAACGGCAAATCGTCAATTTGGCTCTACTAGAAGCGGCACTTTTTGACCAACTCGTACAATTTGGCGATATCTCGCAAACGCTACAACCAATTTTGTTCAAATCGTCTCCTTTTGGCAAAATAAGCATAATAAGGCCTTAAACGGCAAATCGTCAATTTGGCTCTAATAGAAGCGGCACTTTTTGGCCAAATTGTACAATTTGGCGATATCTCGCAAACGCTACAACCAATTTTGTTCAAATCGTCTCCTTTTGGCAAAATAAGCATAATAAGGCCTTAAACGGCAAATCGTCAATTTGGCTCTTATAGAAGCGGCACTTTTTGACCAAATCGTGTAAATCGTACGATTTCGTGTTATTTCCGTCATTCTTAACAATACTGAGCTTAAAAATAGTCAAATCCGTGAAATCGGCGAGTTTCGTCGGAAATTGCCCGAAAACCACGATTTGGCGTTATTTCGCCAACGCTTCAACCAATTTTGTTCAAATCGTCTCCTTTTGGCAAAATAAGCATAATAAGGCCTTAAACGGCAAATCGTCAATTTGACTCTAATAGAAGCGGCACTTTTTGGCCAAATCGTACAGTTTGGCGATATCTCGCAAACGCTACAACCAATTTTGTTCAAATCGTCTCCTTTTGGCAAAATAAGCATAATAAGGCCTTAAACGGCAAATCGTCAATTTGGCTCTACTAGAAGCGGCACTTTTTGGCCAAATTGTGCAATTTGGCGATATCTCGCAAACGCTACAACCAATTTTGTTCAAATCGTCTCCTTTTGGCAAAAGAAGCATAATAAGGCCTTAAACGGCAAATCGTCAATTTGGCTCTACTAGAAGCGGCACTTTTTGGCCAAATTGTACAATTTGGCGATATCTCGCAAACGCTACAACCAATTTTGTTCAAATCGTCTCCTTTTGGCAAAATAAGCATAATAAGACCTTAAACGGCAAATCGTCAATTTGGCTCTAATAGAAGCGGCACTTCTTGGCCAAATTGTGCAATTTGGCGATATCTCGCAAACGCTACAACCAATTTTGTTCAAATCGTCTCCTTTTGGCAAAATAAGCATAATAAGGCCTTAAACGGCAAATCGTCAATTTGGCTCTTATAGAAGCGGCACTTTTTGGCCAAATTGTACAATTTGGCGATATCTCGCAAACGCTAGAACCAATTTTGTTCAAATCGTCTCCTTTTGGCAAAATAAGCATAATAAGGCCTTAAACGGCAAATCGTCAATTTGGCTCTAATAGAAGCGGCACTTTTTGGCCAAATTGTACAATTTGGCGATATCTCGCAAACGCTACAACCAATTTTGTTCAAATCGTCTCCTTTTGGCAAAATAAGCATAATAAGGCCTTAAACGGCAAATCGTCAATTTGGCTCTAATAGAAGCGGCACTTTTTGGCCAAATCTTATGATTTGGCGATATCTCGCAAACGCTACAACCAATTTTGTTCAAATCGTCTCCTTTTGGCAAAATAAGCATAATAAAGCCTTAAACGGCAAATCGTCAATTTGACTCTAATAGAAGCGGCACTTTTTGGCCAAATCGTACAATTTGGCGATATCTCGCAAACGCTACAACCAATTTTGTTCAAATCGTCTCCTTTTGGCAAAATAAGCATAATAAGGCCTTAAACGGCAAATCGTCAATTTGGCTCTACTAGTAACGGCACTTTTTGGCCAAATTGTACAATTTGGCGATATCTCGCAAACGCTACAACCAATTTTGTTCAAATCGTCTCCTTTTGGCAAAATAAGCATAATAAGGCCTTAAACGGCAAATCGTCAATTTGGCTCTACTAGAAGCGGCACTTGTTGGCCAAATCGTACAATTTGGCGATATCTCGCAAACGCTACAACCAATTTTGTTCAAATCGTCTCCTTTTGGCAAAATAAGCATAATAAGGCCTTAAACGGCAAATCGTCAATTTGGCTCTAATAGAAGCGGCACTTTTTGGCCAAATCTTATGATTTGGCGATATCTCGCAAACGCTACAACCAATTTTGTTCAAATCGTCTCCTTTTGGCAAAATAAGCATAATAAGGCCTTAAACGGCAAATCGTCAATTTGGCTCTACTAGAAGCGGCACTTTTTGGCCAAATCGTACAAATTGGCGATATCTCGCAAACGCTACAACCAATTTTGTTCAAATCGTCTCCTTTTGGCAAAATAAGCATAATAAGGACTTAAACGGCAAATCGTCAATTTGGCTCTACTAGAAGCGGCACTTCTTGGCCAAATTGTGCAATTTGGCGATATCTCGCAAACGCTACAACCAATTTTGTTCAAATCGTCTCCTTTTGGCAAAATAAGCATAATAAGGCCTTAAACGGCAAATCGTCAATTTGGCTCTTATAGAAGCGGCACTTTTTGACCAAATCGTGTAAATCGTACGATTTCGTGTTATTTCCGTCATTCTTAACAATACTGAGCTTGAAAATAGTCAAATCCGTGAAATCGGCGAGTTTCGTCGGAAATTGCCCGAAAACCACGATTTGGCGTTATTTCGCCAACGCTTCAACCAATTTTGTTCAAATCGTCTCCTTTTGGCAAAATAAGCATAATAAGGCCTTAAACGGCAAATCGTCAATTTGGCTCTAATAGAAGCGGCACTTTTTGGCCAAATTGTACAATTTGGCGATATCTCGCAAACGCTACAACCAATTTTGTTCAAATCGTCTCCTTTTGGCAAAATAAGCATAATAAGGCCTTAAACGGCAAATCGTCAATTTGGCTCTTATAGAAGCGGCACTTTTTGACCAAATCGTGTAAATCGTACGATTTCGTGTTATTTCCGTCATTCTTAACAATACTGAGCTTAAAAATAGTCAAATCCGTGAAATCGGCGAGTTTCGTCGGAAATTGCCCGAAAACCACGATTTGGCGTTATTTCGCCAACGCTTCAACCAATTTTGTTCAAATCGTCTCCTTTTGGCAAAATAAGCATAATAAGGCCTTAAACGGCAAATCGTCAATTTGACTCTAATAGAAGCGGCACTTTTTGGCCAAATCGTACAGTTTGGCGATATCTCGCAAACGCTACAACCAATTTTGTTCAAATCGTCTCCTTTTGGCAAAATAAGCATAATAAGGCCTTAAACGGCAAATCGTCAATTTGGCTCTACTAGAAGCGGCACTTTTTGGCCAAATTGTGCAATTTGGCGATATCTCGCAAACGCTACAACCAATTTTGTTCAAATCGTCTCCTTTTGGCAAAAGAAGCATAATAAGGCCTTAAACGGCAAATCGTCAATTTGGCTCTACTAGAAGCGGCACTTTTTGGCCAAATTGTACAATTTGGCGATATCTCGCAAACGCTACAACCAATTTTGTTCAAATCGTCTCCTTTTGGCAAAATAAGCATAATAAGACCTTAAACGGCAAATCGTCAATTTGGCTCTAATAGAAGCGGCACTTCTTGGCCAAATTGTGCAATTTGGCGATATCTCGCAAACGCTACAACCAATTTTGTTCAAATCGTCTCCTTTTGGCAAAATAAGCATAATAAGGCCTTAAACGGCAAATCGTCAATTTGGCTCTTATAGAAGCGGCACTTTTTGGCCAAATTGTACAATTTGGCGATATCTCGCAAACGCTAGAACCAATTTTGTTCAAATCGTCTCCTTTTGGCAAAATAAGCATAATAAGGCCTTAAACGGCAAATCGTCAATTTGGCTCTAATAGAAGCGGCACTTTTTGGCCAAATTGTACAATTTGGCGATATCTCGCAAACGCTACAACCAATTTTGTTCAAATCGTCTCCTTTTGGCAAAATAAGCATAATAAGGCCTTAAACGGCAAATCGTCAATTTGGCTCTAATAGAAGCGGCACTTTTTGGCCAAATCTTATGATTTGGCGATATCTCGCAAACGCTACAACCAATTTTGTTCAAATCGTCTCCTTTTGGCAAAATAAGCATAATAAAGCCTTAAACGGCAAATCGTCAATTTGACTCTAATAGAAGCGGCACTTTTTGGCCAAATCGTACAATTTGGCGATATCTCGCAAACGCTACAACCAATTTTGTTCAAATCGTCTCCTTTTGGCAAAATAAGCATAATAAGGCCTTAAACGGCAAATCGTCAATTTGGCTCTACTAGTAACGGCACTTTTTGGCCAAATTGTACAATTTGGCGATATCTCGCAAACGCTACAACCAATTTTGTTCAAATCGTCTCCTTTTGGCAAAATAAGCATAATAAGGCCTTAAACGGCAAATCGTCAATTTGGCTCTACTAGAAGCGGCACTTGTTGGCCAAATCGTACAATTTGGCGATATCTCGCAAACGCTACAACCAATTTTGTTCAAATCGTCTCCTTTTGGCAAAATAAGCATAATAAGGCCTTAAACGGCAAATCGTCAATTTGGCTCTAATAGAAGCGGCACTTTTTGGCCAAATCTTATGATTTGGCGATATCTCGCAAACGCTACAACCAATTTTGTTCAAATCGTCTCCTTTTGGCAAAATAAGCATAATAAGGCCTTAAACGGCAAATCGTCAATTTGGCTCTACTAGAAGCGGCACTTTTTGGCCAAATCGTACAAATTGGCGATATCTCGCAAACGCTACAACCAATTTTGTTCAAATCGTCTCCTTTTGGCAAAATAAGCATAATAAGGACTTAAACGGCAAATCGTCAATTTGGCTCTACTAGAAGCGGCACTTCTTGGCCAAATTGTGCAATTTGGCGATATCTCGCAAACGCTACAACCAATTTTGTTCAAATCGTCTCCTTTTGGCAAAATAAGCATAATAAGGCCTTAAACGGCAAATCGTCAATTTGGCTCTAATAGAAGCGGCACTTCTTGGCCAAATTGTGCAATTTGGCGATATCTCGCAAACGCTACAACCAATTTTGTTCAAATCGTCTCCTTTTGGCAAAATAAGCATAATAAGGCCTTAAACGGCAAATCGTCAATTTGGCTCTTATAGAAGCGGCACTTTTTGACCAAATCGTGTAAATCGTACGATTTCGTGTTATTTCCGTCATTCTTAACAATACTGAGCTTGAAAATAGTCAAATCCGTGAAATCGGCGAGTTTCGTCGGAAATTGCCCGAAAACCACGATTTGGCGTTATTTCGCCAACGCTTCAACCAATTTTGTTCAAATCGTCTCCTTTTGGCAAAATAAGCATAATAAGGCCTTAAACGGCAAATCGTCAATTTGGCTCTAATAGAAGCGGCACTTTTTGGCCAAATTGTACAATTTGGCGATATCTCGCAAACGCTACAACCAATTTTGTTCAAATCGTCTCCTTTTGGCAAAATAAGCATAATAAGGCCTTAAACGGCAAATCGTCAATTTGGCTCTACTAGAAGCGGCACTTTTTGACCAACTCGTACAATTTGGCGATATCTCGCAAACGCTACAACCAATTTTGTTCAAATCGTCTCCTTTTGGCAAAATAAGCATAATAAGGCCTTAAACGGCAAATCGTCAATTTGGCTCTAATAGAAGCGGCACTTTTTGGCCAAATTGTACAATTTGGCGATATCTCGCAAACGCTACAACCAATTTTGTTCAAATCGTCTCCTTTTGGCAAAATAAGCATAATAAGGCCTTAAACGGCAAATCGTCAATTTGGCTCTTATAGAAGCGGCACTTTTTGACCAAATCGTGTAAATCGTACGATTTCGTGTTATTTCCGTCATTCTTAACAATACTGAGCTTAAAAATAGTCAAATCCGTGAAATCGGCGAGTTTCGTCGGAAATTGCCCGAAAACCACGATTTGGCGTTATTTCGCCAACGCTTCAACCAATTTTGTTCAAATCGTCTCCTTTTGGCAAAATAAGCATAATAAGGCCTTAAACGGCAAATCGTCAATTTGACTCTAATAGAAGCGGCACTTTA
>NW_027096109.1:0-86603 GCF_040115645.1 Euwallacea fornicatus | reverse complement strand
GTGTTTTTTTTATGTTGAAATGAACCGATCTCACCCAATCGATCGTAAATTCTTTTAAACGTTTTAAAATTTGGTTGTTGGCGATTTGGGTACATTTCGAAATAACGTTGACAAGCTTGACGCCCGTTATAATTTTCTTGAGCGTATACACACACCATATCTCTCATTTCAACATTAGAATAATTATTATGTCTCGGCATTTTAATTAAATTGTAAATTTATTTAAACTTTAAACTTTTTTACTTTACAAACACAATGCAGTAAAACTGAATATTAGTTTGACATATGTTATCATTCATTTGTTATATCATAGACTACTAAGATAAAATAACGTCGTAATTTTTTTAGTTATTGTTAAAATATTCGTTTGGAGCTTAAATAAATATATCAATAAAAGACCAACTACGGTATTAAATTGTTTTCATATAATCTTTGTGCTTTTTTAACAATACAAAAAAATTTTGTTGTTACATGTCAACAAGTAGAAAAAATGGGAATTTAAGTTATTTCATTGAATTTCTCGAAAACCGTCGCTCCTAGCGACACCAATGAGGTATAACTTTTTTAACTAGAAAAGGTAGGGGAACAAATTTTATGAGGACAAAATGACATACGCCGTGGCACAAAAAAGTTTAAATGGTTTAAATGACTCCTAATTGTCGATTGTGGCGCCCTCTAGAAGATACACCGAAATCGTCGATAAATTTGAATTGATCATCTTCAAAAACCCCTATATAAGAAATTTCGTGAAATTAGCCCGAATTGTTCCAGAGATATTAAAGAAAATTTGATTTCATTTTTCAACTTTGGCACCCTGTATCTCAGTTATTATCAACTTTTGGTATAACATAAATTTAGCTATATTGCATTATTTTGATGTCATAAATCCATCGTTGCTCTGTGTCCCATTACTTAAGACTCACCCTGTATACAAGACATTGTCCATCACCCTTTGGAAGGTTGCCGGCGCATTTTTTAGTCCGAACGGCATACGGATATATTCATAGTGTCCGTTCTTTACACTGAATGCTGTTTTTTCCATTGAATTCGGGTGCATCTCGATTTTTGTGGAACCCGGAAGCCAAATCTAGGGCGGTGAAGTAACTACAACGTCCAAAATATCTGATATTTTTGGTATTGGGTGCCTATCGTCTATGGTTTTTTCATTTACTTTCCGGTAATCTATTATGAGACTCTCCATTTTTGTTTTTTACTGGCATCCATTTTCTTTGGTACTATCCATATCGGGGATGACCAAGGAGATTGTGATGGTATTATGATTTCGTCTTTCAGCATCTTGGAAATTTTATTTTGAATTTCGTCTATGTGAGAGGATGCACATGTAACTTAAATATAATTATTTTCGAAATTTCATCAGATAGTTTTCTTTAAAAAATGCCATTTAAAGAAATCCATTATAGGTGAATACTAAACACTTTAACGTTTGGCGAATTCTTCCTAAGAATTGTCGTTACCTCACTTTGTATCAGTCGTTGCGGCGACGTTGCCATTTTTCTCACTCTCCGAAAATTGAAATAATTTTCACCTTCTTTTGTTATAACAAACGTTTATTTTTATTTATACGGGGAGCGGGTCATATTAGGAGGCGCCAATTTGCCATTGGAGAAAATGTTTCTTCAATTTTTTTTCGTTTTTTTTTTTAAACGAGAAGCGCTTTAAACTAATTACACAGAGATATATACGAATATGATTTTGAAGTTGTTAAAACTAAAATTACTTTGTTAATAACTCGAGCATTTCTCTACCACTTGCTTAATGAAATTTGTTAATGTCGATTTACAGGTAAAAATTATAACAAAAGAAGGTGATGAGAGAGATGGTCAATTGTTGCTATTATTTATCAATTTTCTACGACATTGAGTACAAAGGAGATGATGAGGGGATGTTCGAAGGGTTAATTTACGTTTATTTGTTAATGTAAATTAACCCTCCAGCATCCATTAAAGTCGGCCTCTGGACCGACCTCTTTTTGGGGGTCTTCACACCCTATTTTTAGATCCGGAAAAATGACAACGACAAGACATATCGGAGTCATCCCCCCAGATAACGGGGACAAACGGAGGAATCATAAATGGGGCACCAGCACCGATAAGGCCTTAGAGGTCAGCGTCGCCTTTTAGGGTTTAGATGTCCGTAATAACTCAATAATTCTGAAACCGATTATGCGTGTATGATTTCTTGCGGTAGCGGCGTTGCCATTTTGTTTTCTTTCCGACAATTTAATAATTTTCAGCTTAGGGAATTAGTGAATTTATATTAGGAGGTATACACGTTCGAAAAGATAGGTGTTTAGCGTTCTAGGGTTCAGTTTTCATTACATCTCATCGAACTGAGAAAATTATCCCAGAATAAGGACAGAGCTTCGGAAATAAATTAAACTTTTCCTGCGATACATCAGGGGGGACATTTTCGCATAAGGCACAAAACTGACATTTGACGCACATATAATCATTAATATTAGTTAGTTTCGAGCGCCAAGGGGGGACGAAGATTTTTAGGGTTTATGTGATTTTTTTTTTTTGAAAAATCATCGTCATCAACGGATTTGTCGAACGCACAAGTCATACAGTAACAAAGTAAACATTTAATAATAGATAACAAAGAGTGTTGGAGCATTGTTACTATTATTATTCTTATTATTGTTACTGTTATTTTCGGCCGCATCATAAGGAACGTTATTCAGGGCGTTTTCCCACGATCGAATGAAGTTATAGGACGTACGGATCTAGGGAGGTCTGGAGATGCGTAATGGAGTAAAAAGGTAAGATTTTTACTTTGAGATTCTAAGATTAAGTCTCCGCTCGTTACGAAACGAATTCAAAGTATATTTCGAGTTTTCAAAATACATCAAGTAGACCTTATCAGAGGCACAAAATTAATTATCCTTTCAGATAAAGTACCTCGTTGCTGCTTGGATTAAAACCTCATTCCACATTTAATTATATAATTTTCACCATTATTTTTATAATACATATTCTTTGCCTTTCCATTCGAAAAGTGATTTTTTTTAAGCTCTTACGCATTTGATGCTACCGTTAATATTTTTGTCAATCGTTGGATAGGAGTGAGTCGAGAGTTCTTTATCTTTAAAGCTTGCCGATTCACAATATTTCACGTATTTATTTTACACGGGTCATTTTTAAATTGCCGGAATGGGGTTTTAATAAAAGTAGGCCGAGTTATAAAGGGGGCTCACTTGAATTTTGAGACATATTTGAAAATTTTTCAAATTCATTTCATAGAAAAGCAGCAGTTTCATCCCAGAATCTCAAAAAAAAATTTCAAGGTTCTTTGAAATTTAGGATTTTTTGCCCAATCCGGCAACACTGTACGACACCAGGTTTGGCAAAGAAACAGATGCAACGCAAAATTACGTCGAGGAAGAAATCCTCCAGGTAGTTTGACGAGGAGTCGGCCTCTCGACCGATCCCTCTTTGGTGGGGGTCTTCGCACTCAATTGTTAGATCCGGTAGAACGACGATAAGACACGTCGGAGTCATCTCCCAGAGAGCGAGCAAACGGAGGAATTATCAATGAGGCCAACACCGATGAGACCGTTCACGACGCCCCTCGAAGAGGTGCAGCAACATATGCCGCTGCCGTTAACTAGTCCGAATCCTGAGCGAAAAGACGGCGGGAGCCTAGACTAATTTTACTAGTATATATCACCGGATTTAGCGAGAGAATAGTTCTTCGCGGGTGGCTCCATCTGTGTTAATCGTGTCGAATCGTAAAAAACGTACGTTTCCAGAGGGCGATCTCAGAGGGAGCTGATTGTCACAAGTCGAAAAGTTAACAGAAGGGAAAGTCCCAGACGGGAACCACCCATCCTATCGTCAAAGAAATTATTCATTAGTTCTTTGTTCGTGCATCAGGAACGGATCAATCCTTTTGTTTTAAGAGGAAAAATCCACATTCAAACATTTACAGAGTAAGTATGAATATATCGAGATATCATCGAAAGAAAGGCGGTTTATCCACGAAATCCTCCTCGAATCGTTCACACAAAGGGGTTCAAAATGGGGGCCGAGACAGAAGATCGACAAAAAGAACGTTAAGGTATATTAGGTAAGAACCTAAAATCAAACTTTAACATAGCATCAAACGAGGAAATCTTGGAAGCTGCAGCAGCAAGGGGGGACACCAGTAGGAGGTGGTTCGATATGGTTATCGAGGCTGCAGGTAGTGAGGGTGTCATCTACACATGGTAATGGGCGACTCGCTCAAATAGGTAAAACGTAGGGTTCATAGAGCGAAGCACCTTCAATTGTGTGAACCTAGAAAGAAGATTGCACCACTAAGCTCGTATTTAAGGTTTTAGAAGAACCCTTAACGAGCTAGTAAGCAAGTAGTACAGGGGAATTTTGGTAAAAAATTTCAACATTTGCATTAATTTGCTCCTTATTAATTGATTCACACATCTAGCTTTTACAAAAGACATACTTTAACACATTTTCAGTAGGTAGGTAGGTCTTGCTCAATCAGAACTTTGATTCGAAACAGTCTCAGTTACTAGCAAAGAGGTAAGAAGGCATTATTTGCTCCCTTTAGCAAACATGTTACATGTAACATGTTTTTTACAAGGGTTCTCTATGACAAGATCAAGGGGGGCCAGGGATATATCGAAGTTTTCTTTATCAACTCTCTCAGGGGGAACAGGGAGTTGGGATTTGTTAGTAATTTTTTAGTAATTTTTTTTCAGCAGCAGAAATAGCATTTAGTAAATTTGTAAGCAAGGTAAAAAGGAGCAGGAACATGGTGGAGAAGAAAAGATCTAAGGTAAGCATAGAAAGTTGATTTCAATTTGAATATCGAGTGCTTATTTCCAACATGGTATGAGTAAAAAGGGTTACTATTATACAGAAGTAGGGTCTCTATGTAAGGAACTAATTTAGAAAGGGCCTCGTCACTTTACCCAGGTCCTTCATCAATTATTCTTAGAATGTAGTCAGAAAAAATTCACAATACAACAGTAATACAAAGTGTGTGTAACATTAATAGCTCAATATTTTAACCCAAAAATTAGGCGTTCCTCCATTTTAACAATAAAATACCTTCAAATTTACAGACTTTTTTTTATTTTATAGGGAACGTAAGAAACTGTAAAATATAGATAAATAAAACTAATAATTTTTTGTAACTCTAAGTTTTTACAGTTAGGACATAAAACGCATTGTTTATAGTTGTTTGTAGAATGGATTTTTTTCTCAATTTTTTTAGCATTTTAAATATATATTATTTTTTTATTGTTTAAATAAATTGTAATATGTAGGGTTACTTCTCTGTTTATTTTATATAGCTATTTTAACAAAAATCATTTTTTACCACAGGTTAGTTCTATATTTCAGTTTCTTCACTATATTTCAGCAGAAAGTTCTACATAGGGAGAATTTTACTTGTATATTATTATTTTTTTAGTAAACATACACATTCATACATTGTGACTCATTTGTTTTGGGGTCAGTCTGTAAAAAGTTTATAGATCTTACGATTCAGTCCGGTTATTTTAAAAATTATATATCTCGATAAAATGCACATTTTCATAATAAATAGCCTGGTTGATGTACAATTCAAGGCCTACTACGACAGTTTCTAGGAGCAAAATTTTAATAAATCGCTAATATTACTTATTAAAATTTTGCTCTTAGAAACTGTCGTAGTAGGCCTTGAATTTTATATCAATCAGGCCATTTTCGAAGAAATTGTGCAGTTTATCGAGCTCTATAATTTAAAAAAAATCTGGGCTAATACGCACAATTAATAAAACCTGTTTTTTTTTTAATAAAACTAATCCAAGTTAGGAAACGTTTATATGACCATTTTTTCATAAAATACAAGGAACCATCCTTTAAAATTAATGACATCACTTAAGTTGCATCCAACATGTATATTTCTTTTAATATTTATTTACAGTGTACTTCCTAAAGGTAAGGAAAATGCTTTGTTTCCTAGATACAAGGTGATAAATGTTTTATACGAAATTTATCAAAACCTACAGCTACAGTTTCCCACTGGATTATTTAAAATTAATTAATTTTAAAATTTCCTAAAACTGTTGAAGAATAAAATACTTAAATTACTCGGAGAATAACCCAGTCCCAAAACTTTCATCTATTATTATGTAGGAAACACACTGTAAATACACATATTTGATTCTAGAGGTAAGATCACCTACATTATTACCAAAACGTTCATTCAAAAAATAATTGTAATAAAGAAAAATTATAATTCCCCTCCTCATTCCTTTAAATATTTGCTTCGATGTAAAAAATTATTCCGTCAATACATCACTTATTCTTTGTAATTGCACAAATGTTGGTATAAGCCTTTTTAGGTTAACTAAAGAATAAGAAAAAAGGAGATGGGTACGACGGTAGGAGTTGCACAAAGACAAAAGAAACAACAACGTACCAACATAGCTTCGAGACTTTGCGGTGGATAAGGATTTAAACAAGAACAGAAATCGTCGTTGTTAAACATACAGAAGGATAACGAGGATAACGTAGAAGTAAGAAAAACTGGAAAAGATTTTCTCACAGCCGATTCACGTTACGTACAGATAAGAGATACCCTAAGTACAAGATCATTCACGCCATTTGACAATAAGTTTTCAATAATTTCAAAATTCATTTCCAGATCAAAGTATCAATTGAATTTTGAATAACGTAACATAACATTTTGTAAAAATGTAACTTTAATACTTTAATGTCTCTAACGTTCAAGTTAGCTAACTAGCTAGCAATTAAACTAAATTGGAACTTTTTGAAATCTTCGTATTTCGGTTACAAAACATTCTATGGTGTATCGTATAGCGTGAATGGCCCTGTACTTTATTTTGTATAGTTATATTGGAGGGATATTTTTTACGGATGATCCGTTCCATTACGGTACATAGAAGGTGTTTTTTTTTTGAAGGGATGGCAACAAATTAAATTGGCGAATCTGGGACTTATTTTAAGATACAAACCTCAAGTGAAAGCACCTACACAGTTTCCAAAATTTATTTATTTTTCACTTTTCACGTAACACATGCACACTTACCTAACTAATTAAAACCCTTCTATATACCGTAAACATCGCTATTGGGTTTCTTCGTTGTATATTAAGGTTTTAGTTTTTTGTTTTCTGATTTGACAGAGAAAAGAAAGATCCCTAATTATTAAAATATCTAGGTATCTAACGAAAATAAAATAATTATATATAACGAACAAATCCAATTTTATATACACAAGGTTTGGCACAATTAGCATAGACCTCACCATTGCTATCTTTTAAAGCACGTAAACGTCGTTTCGGTTTTCGGAAGTATCGGTGAGAAAACGAAATTTTGCTTCACGTTGCAACTTGGACGAAATAAAACGCCACATCTTTACTTTACTTTGCGTGCAAATAGAATGATTTACCAAAGTCCCAGGTCGTAGGGATTACACATTGCCGGTCGCATTATCATCACAACTCGGCTGAATAATTTTATTAACTTTTTATTTTAAGTTAAAAAAAATATATTTATTTCGAAAATACAAAATCATAGGTTCATGCAGCACTCGAAAGCAGAGACTAAAATGACTAATTATGCTAATCGGGATTCTCCTTATATAATTAAAAAGTAGCTGACCTAAACTTAAAGCTAGAAGAATGGCCATTTCATGTGTGGCTCGTGTTATTATTATTATAACTCCGCGTGTAAATAATAAAATATATAAATACAGGGTGGTCATTTAGTGCGGTCTCGGAAGATTACGGCTAAACAATTTAATATTTTGAATTTCTTTTTTTTTGCGTTGTATAGAACTCGATTATGGGCACATTCTAAAATTGTTTTCGTTTTATACAGGGTGTTCTAAATAAGTGAAAAATATCAGTTATATTTTTTTAAATAGGACACCTCATATATTAATATCGTTTTAGATTTCTTGAGAAAAATAAATGTAAGTTTCATTAAGGTTTACTTGTCCCAAATCTTAAGGATTTCGAAATAATTAAGTTGGTTGCATTTTGACATTGTTGTTGCTGCCGAAGAAGTCCTTATACCATTCATTTACAAGGTTGAAATTGTTGTTGTCAAATTTGGGGTTAGTCGAAGAACCGAAAGCCCTCCGATAGTGTCTGGCAAATGCGTCAGCCTTGTCTTTATCCGTCAAGAGTTCGTTTCCGTTTTCGTTTATGTTAGTAATAGGGTTGTTTTTTTTGTATTTTACAAGTTTTTTGATTTTCCGCCAGTATGTCTTTCCTTGATCCCTTTCTATTTCTTGACATGTCTCCAGCCATTTGTTTTGTCTGTATTGATATATCAGTCTTTTGACGTTCTTGTTGAGACTATTGATGTTTTTTTTAGGTCGGTGTCTTGTGTGCGTGTGTATAATCTATATAGTTCTCTTTTGTGTTTTATAAGTTTTAGTACGAATTTGGGTAGTGTATGTGCGTAATAAGATCTTTTCAATTCGGGTGTAAATTTTTGCACTGCAAGAGATATTTGTGCTTGAAGCTGGTCAATAGTAATGGGTTCGGATTGCGATGAAATGTAGTTGTCTATGTAGTTTTTCACCTGGTCTGTGTTGGTCCTGTTTAAGTTAAGTTTATTGCTTGTGTTCATTGGAGTCTGGGGAGTGTGTTGGATTTGGTTTAAGTCAATATTGAATGTGATGGACAGATGGTCTGATCCCAGTTCGTTGGTTAGGTTTATGTTTTTAACGTTGTCTCTAAGGTTCTTCGTGTGTAGTAGTATGTCAGGTGTGGAGTCAGGGTTTTGTGGCATAAGGAAGGTGGGTGGTGTGTGTCGTTGTTCGAAGTCTGAATTCTCTAGGAAGTTTTTGAGTTGCTGTTTTTTTCGTCGGTTGATGTTGAAGTCTCCCACCATCAAGGCATGTTTGTATAGGCTGGCCTTGGTAAAGATGTTTGGTTCGATGTCGGAGCAGGGGTGAATATATACCACGAATATGTGGATTTTTTCGGTCGAGAAAGGAAGTGTGAAGTGAATGCATTCGTTTAGGTTGTTATTGAGTACTGGAGGGTTTGCCTTGGCCATCCTAAGTGTTGGCTTGCATAATGCTATCGCCCCTCCCCTAGCGTTGGACCTTTGGTATCCATGTTTAGTAATGTGTGTCCAGTCACGATAGCTTATTGTTTGGTCTGTCTTGGTTTTAGTTTTAACTAGTAGGCAACCGTCCATGTCCTTTTGTTCGATGTAATTGTATAGTGTGTGTTTTTTTGTGTTAGTCCGTTGATGTTGGAGTATATTAGTTTATGAGTCATTGTTGTATGTTCGTTGTTGTCTGTCTGATGTGGCTGATGGGATCAGTTGGAGAAGGTGAGTTGGGATTATTTAGGTCGAACATAAGTATATACATTTGATTTCCGAAAAAAACTACGGTCGTATCGATCTTAAAGTCCTCTATGAATCGGTGTCTTAATTTTTTGAGTAGTTCTTCGCGGTTTACCTCACTATTTTTATTGATGCTGTTTTTGTACTTATTAATTATGAAGTCGTGCGTTGTTATTGGGACGTGGATTCGGCTATCCGCAGTTTTTGTTAATGGGAGTTGGGCTGTGGTTTTGTTAGCGCTTTTGATTCTTACATTTGGGATGTCTTGTATCGGCGCCGTGGGTCTGCGGGGGCACTTAGTGCTCCACGCAGCGTGTTCCTCGGATCCGCATGCTGTACATTTTGGTGGTAGTGGAGACTTACATTGATGTGAGTTGTGGGGTCCCAGACATTTGTTATATTTCACCCCATACGGGCATTTCTCGGTGGTGTGGTCATACTTGGAGCATTTCCCACATGGCGCAGGGATGGGGTTAGGAGGCTTGCTTTCAGTAATTCGATAAGATCTATTGAAGCAGAAGATACGTCGTTCAGCCATAAGTTTCTCGTATGTTCCCTGGTCACCCGTGATCAGACGAAGTATGAGCGTCGGCACCCCTCTCGCTCGTGATATTATCCGTTTGCAATATCTAACTTGCAGTCCCATTCTTTTTAATTGATTGTGGAACATTTCATCCGTAATTTCAGCTTCCACGCCCGTCACCACCGCCGAATATGTTGAAGTAATTATTTTGGGCAGAGATGAGCTTGTTGTGGTTTGTTTGTTGTCTTCTAGCCTATAAGGCTGTGATTAACTCTTGGCTCAGAAGTGTCCTAAGAGTAGCTGTGGTGGCATCGCTGTTGTTGGTTTTAAGCAGGTATTGATTTTCTTGTTTGATTATTACGTCTTTGTTATTTGGGTTGTGTTGTTCCCATATTGTTGCCAGCTTAATGCGTGATGTATTTGAGGGGGTGGTTATGGCGAATGTGTGTTGGTATCTGATAAACCCAGGTTTCTGGGTAGTTGTTGGTTGTTGGGTTGATGTTGAAGGTCTGTTGGGTATTGTTGTATGTGTAGGATCGACTTCAGTGTGAACTTTCTTTGATCGGTTGTCAGTTTGACTGTCCTGCCTTTTGGGTCTACCCCTTTTTTTTCTGCTGTGTGGTGTTACAAACCCGTCCATGTCAGGCTGGGAGGGGCCTTCTGATTCAGAGGTCCCCTCTGTCTCCATGCCCCCAACTATCACTTTGGCCGATGAATTTTTGTGTATTGTTATGTTTTTTCCTGTTTTGCGCTCTACACTGATAAGAATGTTTATTTTATTCGCACCAGACACGTCTTGACTGTATCAAGGCTCGCTCGGTTCTGAATAATTAAGTTTTTTTTTTAAATCATGCAATTTTAAAAACTTTGTTTTGAAGCACTTAAACTGGAGTAAATCGAAATTCATACCAAACCTTAGATATGAGACGTATTTTATGCCAGAATGATTAAAATTGAAATATCTCATACTGTGCGTCCAAAAAATAACATGAAAATTGTATTCTTTTTGAAAGGAAATAACTTGCTTAATTTAAATAGAACACCCCATATTTTATTACTCGAAATAAGAGATAAACATATGACTAATCAAAAATCGTTACACCTTCAAGTACCTAAATTACAGGTTTTCTTCGAAAAATAAAATTTAAGAGAAGGTAGCAAAATTAATAACCGCACTATCTATTTTTATTTAATATAAAAGAATTTCTTTTAATAAACACTTAATTATAAACAATTTTCAATATATCCTCCATTCTGATCAATGCAAGCTTGAAGTCGAGTAACATTTCCACGACAAACATTTTCCAGAATATCCCTATTTGCTCTAATAGAGTCAAAAACATAGCGGATTCTGATTTTCATATTGTCTCTTGTTGTTAACTATGTTACTCGACTTCAAGCTTGCATTGATCAGAATGAAGGTTATATTGAAAATTGTTTGTAATTAAGTGTTTATTAAAAGAAATTCTTTTATATTAAATAAAAATAGATAGTGCGGTTATTAATTTTGCTACCTTTTCTTAAATTTTATTTTTCGAAGAAAACCTGTACATTTAGGTACAGGAAGGTGTAACGATTTTTGATTAGTCATATGTTTATCTCTTATTTCGAGTAATAAAATATGGGGTGTTCTATTTAAATTAAGCAAGTTATTTCCTTTCAAAAAGAATACAATTTTCATGTTATTTTTTGGACGCACTGTATGAGATATTTCAATTTTAATAATTCTGGCATAAAATACGTCTCATATCTAAGGTTTGGTATGAATTTCGATTTACTCCAGTTTAAGTCCTTCATAACAAAGTTTTAAAAATTGCATGATTTAAAAAAAAAACTTAATTATTTCGAAATCCTTAAGATTTGGGACAAGTAAACCTTAATGAAGCTTACATTTATTTTTTTCAAGAAATCTAAAACGATATTAATACATGGGGCGTCCTATTTAAAAAAACATAACTTTGATATTTTTCACTTATTTAGAACACCCTGTATAAAACGAAAACAATTTTAGAATGTGCCCATAATCGAGTTCTATATAACGCAAAAAAAGAAATTCAAAATATTAAATTGTTTAGCCGTAATCTTCCGAGACCGCACTAAATGACCACCCTGTATATATATTTTATTATAAATCCATATAAATCCTCCCTTGTTAAGTGCGAGAAAATAGGGTTCGCATATTTTCGAGCTGTGGGACTTGTAGGCCCATTTTTACATTGTGTGAATTTCTTCTTATAGTAATAATAAGTAAGTAGCGCTAAAATACCAAACACAACGAGGATAACAATAAGAGAACTTATAGATAAGCTGATGGTAATGGTATCGAATTCCTTGAGATGGTGTACGGTTAGTTTTTGAGCCTGATTTAGATCAGTGTGAATATTTTCTAGATCAAGGTTGTGCAATTGTAGGGGATTGAATCTTGCTTTTAAATCATCTTTGATATTTACTGGGGGTAACTTTAAGCGTAAATTAATTGTGTCAGGCTTTTGAGTTTCGAAAAGTTTATCTATTTTTGTGGAGCATTCTAAGGGAATATGATCAAGGAGACTTCATTAATGGTTTCGACAGTATGTTGATTAGGGCATTGGAATTCCACAATTGCTCGAGGGGTTGGAACTATTATGAGGGAGTTATCTGATAATTTAAGAAGTGGCGTTTTGGTATAAGTAATTGGGATCATGGGACAATGGTTGGTGAGATTAAGGGTATCCATGATACATTGTTCATGAGTTTGAAGTAGATTTTCGTCGCATAGGGCTATGCGATCTGTCTTGGAGCAGTTTTCTTTAAGGTTGAATGATTTGGTTTCCGATTTCAGTAAAATGGGGTTGGTTATGGTCATTACGTAATTGTGAAGGAGAATTGAATAGTCTGTAGAGGGTATACGGTTTTCCCGAGATTAAAGGAATGCGTATGTGGAATATCACGAGGTCTTTGTGGATGGTGACTGCAGCGTGAGCTACTTCATAATAGCTAAGTGTATTGCTGAAAGGGATTCTGCGTTTGGGTTTTAGGTGATTTAGGATTGACTGTAGTTCGTTGTATTTTAGTATGCTATGATGTAGGGTATTGATTTTGGTAAAGTCGATTGCTGTTTGAATATTGCTGCAAATATTGTCGATAATATGAATGTTGTTGTCCAGGTTGTCTAGTAAGAGTGTAAAATAAATAGCTTCTGACGTGGATTGTTCTAATTGCGTAAGGTCATGGATTCGCGTTTGCGACTGTTGTTGGTTTCCTTTGATAACGTTTAGCTGATAGTCGACGTCTACGGTTAATTTTTTTACCATTGTCTGGGTCGTGGAAATGTCTTGCCGTAAAGTTTCTTGATTTTTCTGTAGGATTTCGATATAGTTATCATAACGTTTGCCATCATCCGCATCTAGGGTTCCGAATAGATACTTGTAGGCATTACCGACTATGTCGATTAGACCTCTTTTGGTTCTTTTAAGGGATATCGAGTAATGTTTCACGAATGATTTAACGGTGTTTATTCGTACGAACGGGTTGTTGAGCCTTGCCCTTAAGAGAGTGCTGTGTGTTGCATTAAAGGTACTCAGCGTAAAATTTAGCTTAATGAGCGTTTGTTCCGTTGACCTTAAGCAGTTACGTATGTTTGTCAGGTTAATGTGGTAGTAGTCGTGGTGTAGGTCGTCTATGATGTAACTGGGTCTTTCTTCTACCGGTACTAGAGGGTTAAAAAGTTTCTCAATCTTATACTGGGCACTAACTAGGAGCGGCAGAAGTGCTAGGACGAGGTTCATCTTTTCTCGTAGTTTTCTGAAATTTTGGTTTATTTTTTATGTCTTGGATGTCTTAGGTTACGAAATGTTGTTAATCGGTATTTGGGTTGTAGTTTGACGGGGGTAGCCATCAGTTGTTTGGTAGCTTCTGGGATTTCTGGTTCGTTTCGTCGTTCTTTCTTAAGTTTCCCGAGGACTTGTGCTTTATTGACATTAATTTTCTTGTTAATTGTTTCATTCAGTTCTTTGAAGATTTTAGATAATTCATGTACGTAATCAGTTTGAATCTGGTTAAGGCTTTTTTCGAAGTTGAGCTGGTAGTCTAGATTTCCTTTTATAATTTGAAATGGGGTAAAATAATGAGATGAATGTATATTATTGTTGTAGTTTAGAATGGCAAGATTCACAAGGTCTGGTATGGGTTTTGAACGGTGACTATCTTTGAGGGCGACGAGGCTTTCTTTTAAAGTAAAGTGAAACCTCTCGATGGGCGAGTTTGAGTTGGGATTATATGACGTCGTATAGTGTAATTCAATTTCGTACGTTTTGCATAATTCCTAGATTAGGTGATTTTTAAAGGTTCCCGCTTTGTATGTTGTTGTTTTCGAAGGGGTGCCGTGGTGTGAAAAGAATTTTATTAAATTTAAACAGACTTTTACTGTTGTTTCGTTGACAGGATAAGCGACTGCGAATTTTGAGAAATTATAATGGTTAAGTATTTTTGATGCCTGACAGAGTATGTATCCATATACAGATGTTCAAAGGGTTTGTTTCCTGTGGGGGTTGGTTTGAATATTACTTTATGTGGATGACGGTCGTACTTCGACTTCTGACAGGTTTCACAGGTACTTATGAAATTTATGACGTCTCTTTAAAGGCTAGGCTAATAATAGAATTGCTTAATGTTTTTTATGTTTTCCGTAATTCCTCTATGTGGGGTTTTCGTGGTGTGATATCGCTCGATTATTTCGCGTTGGTCGTCGGAATGGGAAACCTCTTCTAATAAGGTAATGAAATGACTAGATTATAAGCGTTATTCTTGAAGGTTTCTTGGAATACTCGAACTACTAATGGTTCTAGTTCCTTTTTTGGAAATTAAAGACAATAAGTATCGGGTGGAAGTTGTTCGATCAGAATTTTTTGAATGTCCTCTGTTATTGGTGTTTCACTGATGAATATCGTTGTTCGTTTTTTTGTGTCAAGTAACATCTGTGTGATTTTATATGGTTTTTCCTTAGTGGCCCATTTAAAGACTAGTTGATTTTTGAAGCTGTTAACGCTTTTGTTGACATATGGGGCACCTATAATTGGATTCTCCTGGGATGTGTGTACCGTTTCCGTGTGTATAGTGTTTTCCTTTAAATTTGTTATGATTGATTTATCACCGTGGTTGGTGTCTTCTGCTGTAATGGTACTTGACCCAGTGGTTTTTATGTCTGGTTGAGTTAGGTTTTTTCTTGGAGGTTGAATCTGTACGTCCGATATAATTTTGATTTTTGGATGGGGGAGTTGGTGTTGTCTTTTTGGGATTTTCGAACAAGTTTTCCTGTGTTTCAAAGAAGTGCTTAATACGATCGTGCCATACGTATTGGTCTTCATTGTTTTTTTTTTCTTAAGCTGTGGCGGACACGTGTGTCAAAGGGGCCTTTACTTCGACGGGGTTTAATTCTCTAGGTGGTCTAAAGAGTACATCGGTGTTGGAATTTTTTATTCCTTTTTTATACTGAAACGGTATACTCAAATTTCTGTAGTTTTAATTTCCATCTTAACAATTTTGAGTTGGGCTCCTTGATGGAGAATAACCATTGCAACGGTTTGTGGTCGGTAACTACTTTAAATTTTCGTCCGAATAAATAGGGTCGAAAATATTTACTAGTCCAAACAATGGTAAGAAGTTCCTTTTCTATCGTCGAATAGTTACATTCGGCTGTGTTTAGGGTTCTGCTTGCATAGGCGATGGGCAGGTTTTGACCTACGGTCCCTTGGGATAGTATCGCGCCAATTGCGTAATCAGAAGCATCAGTCGTTAGTATGAAAGGTTTGGTAAAATCAGGGTATTGCAAGATTGGGTCATTTGTATGAAGTGTTTTACAGAGGTCGAATGCGTTCATGAATTGCTGGTCGCGTACGATTTTGATGTTTTTCTTCAGGCACTAAGTTAAAGGCTTTGTGATTTTGGCGAAATTGTTAATAAATTTTCTGTAGTATCCTACTAGTTCGAGAAATGCCTTTATTTCCTTTGGTGTTTTAGGGGTCCTGAAGTTTTTCACGGCATCTATTTTCTTTGGGTTTTGGTTTGATGCCTTCTGGTGTGACGACGTGTCCTAGGAATTCTACATTCTTTTTGAGGAATTTTGACTTATCTCGCTGAATTTTCATGTTGCAAGAATCTAAACGGTCCAAAATTGCTTTTAGGGAGTTCAAATGTTCCTGGAGGCTTGTTGAATATACGGTGATGTCGTCTATATAGACGAGGCATATCTTTTCTTGCAGTCCCCTCAACACATTATCCATGGCACGTTGGAATGTGGAGGGTGCGTTTTTGAGCCCGAACGGCATTCGAGTGTACTCGAAATGACCGTGCTCTACGTTAAAAGCTGTTTTCTCAATACTCTTCAGATCCTTCTTGATCTGATGGAATCCGCTAACTAAGTCCAAGGTGGTGAAATACTGACAACGGCCTAACTTGTCTAGGATATCCGTGATATTGGGCAAGGGGTACCGGTCGTCTATCGTTTTGTCATTCAACTTGCGGTAATCAATAACGATCCTCCATTTTCGCTGTCCTGATGCATCCAATTTCTTTGGGACTATCCTGACAGGGGGGCTTAATGGCTAGATAATTCCATTTGTTAGCATTTGCTCAATCTGCCTGTTGATCTGTTCCTTGCGGACGTAGGGATATCAGTAATTTTTCGTATGAACTGGGACTTCGTCAGAGGTTTTTATGATGTGTTTCACCTGGTTTGAGAAGGTCAGGGGTTCTCCTGGTTTTTATAAGACCTGTTCGTAGGCCTGGAGTAATTTAAAGAGTTGTGTTCGTTCCTCTGAATTTAGATGATCGTGTATTAAGGGTTTTAGGTCTGTATGAACGGGGTTGAATATTTTTTTTCTCAGTGTTTGTTGGGTTATGAGGATAAAAGAAAACACACTAATTCTTAATGATTTTCTATTTTCTGATATGCGCAGTCCGATAGAGTTTAAGAGTGTCTTATTATATCAGGACGTAGAAAAGGAATGAATAGAATAATTAAGCATCGCTCTAAAAACACATACGTCGAACCTGTGTGTTTACATATCATCCCAAAAAGTCTAGACCAAACACATCTATCGAATAGTTTATGTGTCTGATGGAAGTCATACCTTCATTAATTTTGCCTTATGAAAGAAAGCATTATCCAACAGTGTTGTTGTTAAATTTTAGTATTTCAAAGTTATTAATCTCGATTGCTTCCAAAAGTATATTTGTTCTATTACAATCGCTTTATCTGTGTGATTGCAACGTCTATCGTATAAGTTTGATCCTGAATTGTTACTAATATGGGTTTGATTTCGATCTCCTTGTTCCAATAGTGATTTGTTAACCAGGTTGTGTCATCAGGTAGTTTAGTCTTAAGGTTTCTAGTCTAGGTTTCTTTGTACTATCCGTGGAGGAATTTCTATTTTGTATTGTTCGAAGTCTTGTCTGTATTGGAAGGGTATTTGTATGTGCTTGTTTTTTAGTAATTGGTTCCTTAGAGCAATATTAAGGATGAGTTTGCATAAATCTTTGATGGCTAAAATTCTATCGAAGAACTCATGAAAGGGGTACAGAATGAAGTTAATGGGGGTAGATATTCCAAGATTTAAAAGTAGGGGAATGTTGGCTTTACTAGTTGCCTTTTTTGTTCCTGCACATGTTTGCAGTGTGCTGACATAAGGTACGATTGTTTCGGGAAATAATGATTCTGTTAAGGAAGGTCGAAGTAGAGATGCGTGAGATCCAGTGTCTATTAGTAGTTTAATTTGGTAACCGGGAATTTCAATATAGGGAAGTTGATTGGTTTGGAAACTATTGATGTTTATCCATGGGGATTTGGATCTGAGGCTGTTTGAAAATTTTCGAGGTATTCAAGTAAATCAGGAGATTCTTCGGAAGGGTCATCGTCTTCTGGGGCAAACGCATTGTCATATTACAGTGAAAAATCAGGGGTTTCTGAAGAGGTAGTTTCTTGGCCGTTTTCTAGGTGAGTTAATTCTTGGATGTATATTTTGGTTGTGATTGTTGCTAAAAGGGTTGTCGAAATTGACGTTGATATAGATTCCCTTGGAATTTGTTTTGTACAAAGCTTTTGTGAGTTTGGGGTATTGCTGTACTGACTCCGGACATTGGTTGGGTTTATTGTTTGTTAGGGTACGAATTTTAATGTGTGAATTGATTTCGTGAAGTGATTTTAGGATATTGACTTGATCGTGCTGTTGGTTTCTGAAGGTTTTGTTCATTGCTCCTATTTATCGGTCTTTGTAAGTTGCCAAAGAAGTTAGGTGAAGAATTTAGGGCTCGTTCTCGAATGATTCTGGACATATGTGGTTTTAAAATTATTCTGACTTGTTAATATTTTATGAAATATTAACAAGTCATCTCGAACTATGGTGTTTAAGTTCTGTGGGTTTTACACGATTAGTAAGGTTCTTAGCTCGTCAGGGATATTAGCTAATAAATTTTGTGTGGCAGTCAACTCATTTTGTGAAATGAGTATCTTTTTTGCTTCGTTATTTTGAATTTCGAAACAAATCTTGATATTTATCTTGGTCACTAATGCCTTTAACCGTTGAATGTAATCCTGAATGGATGAATTCTTTCTTGTTAAAAAGATTAGTTGCTTAGACATATGTAAATTCAAGTTACAGGATCACTGAATGTTTGCTGAAGTGCTTGCTTGATTTTTTCCTAAGTTTGGAGATCTGGTCTAGTTAGGAGAAAATTTTCAGCTGATTATATGATTTTTGATGTAATAGCAAGAATCACATATTTTTGTTGCGATGGATCGGTGTTAAAATATCGACTATTAAATGTCGATATTTGTGTGATAAAGGACTCCAGCCTTGAAGGGGTCCCATCTAATATTTTTAAAAGACCTACGGTTGTTCTCAAGATTTCGGCCATTTTTACTATTAATAAATTGCTAATACTAGGTCGTGGGCTTGTTTCAGTATACAATTGGGCAATATAAGTTTCGGGGTTCAAGCTGTTACTTCCACTCGAATTGGTTCGTATCCTAGGATACGTTATGTCTCCCAATATCTGTTTTAAAAATTTTTCCATTCAACTTAACTAACAGAATTCTGATCATAAATTACTAACTTTCGGAATAGCACAACTTGTAAACTAACTTACGGTATAGTAATATGTCTTGTTCTATTTTAAGCGGTGCCTTGGCTAATAGGTAGACTGATTAGTTGGGGTGCCGCTTGTAGTGGATACTAGCTAGGCCACTATATCCGACTGACAGCTTCGTTGATGATTCTCAAAAGCGAATGCTGCTCAGGAGTCCTTGGTCCTTCTAGACTGCTCCTTTCTAAACCGTTGAAACGGAGGGTGTCTCAGTGGTGGTGTTGAATTATATGCACTAACACACTTTTAAAATACACCCGAAAGGATCCTACCAACTGCGCCAATTTTATTAACTTTTTTATTTTAAGTTAAAAAAAAAACTTTATTTATTTCGAAAATACAAGATCATAAGTTTATGCAGCACTTGAAAGCAGAGACTAAAATGACTGATTATGCTAATCGGGATACTCCTTATATAATTAAAAAGTAGCTGACCTAAACTTAAAGCAAGAAGAATGGCTATTACATGTGTGGCTCGTGTTATTATTATTTTAACTCCACGTGTAAGTGGCCATATAAATGAATCTCCCAACGAATAATACACAACAAATACACAACCACCACCAATGGTTTTCTTGTACTTTTAGATTTGTTTTTTGGAAACTAGAAATTTTATTTTGCTTCAATCCTGAAACTTTAAAATAGAACGAAACAAATCGCGCATCTCCGCCGAAATAAGAAATTAAGAGCGATTAATGAAATCAAAAAATTATCACGGAATTAACATAGCACGGCACACATACAACAAATAAATAAAAATGCCGACAATATCATCCTCAATTGCTTTGAAGACACCATCGAGCGTTTTTTTTTATAACTGTTTTTTGTTAATTATTTAACATATTTCAAGTTAAAAATCGTGTATTGAAAAATTCGATTAAAAAAATATATTTATTTGCAAACGAAGACCAAGCTACAATTGACTATGTACTAAATAATTTGAATAAAGTTAACTTTATCGAGTATAATTTGGGTTCCCAGCGAAATGCAAGTTAGCAGTTTTATGGGAACCGGCGTCAGTTTTTTACTCTTCAATATTGCTCAAAACGAAAACGTCGAAAACTTTGTTTTCGTTCATACAATTGTACAATTGTAAATCGAGGCGCCTTCGCCAAGTTGAGCGCCGCCACCTACGACCAAAGAAAAATTAAGCAAACGTAATCCTTGTGATCAATAACATCGTTTACGAGGTTTAGAAGATAGCAATAGTGTGGGACCCACAGCAGCAATGGAACCATCCTAGCTTAGGATTTTTAATTTACTTTTGGCCACCAGTGTAGATCGGTGGATAGGTTCGAATATACATAATGCAAATTTATTCTGCAATGTCTTTTTTAAAATTATTTTGCAAATTTTCGTCATTTTTTAAAATATCGGCCTTAGGTGATTTTATACGAAATAATTTCATTAGTCAATTCAATTTAAGTTAATTTCTTTTAACTACAACTATTTGCGGTTTTCAGAGACATTTTTTAAAACGAAGAAGTAGACAAATTAACGTTTTCAAATACTCCGGTTCCAATTTATTCTTATGTTTTAAACAAAAGTTTCTCCAACGTACACTCTTTTTAAACGATACAAAGTAAAAGAATCTATACCAGTGATAACATAAGTAGGGGGTTTTGCTTTTAACACGACACAAAGCTCAAAAAACAATGCAATATTTTTATATAACATTTTTTCGAAATTTCAAAAACAACCGAAATATGTGCCTAAGGAAGTTATAATAAGTAATACAGGTTTAGCTGCTACTCATTCCGGGACTGGGACTGGCTACAAAAGGTGTTCGAAATTGTCTCCATTGGTCTCATTTGCAAAAACATTAAATGTTTTTTGCGTTTTTGCAATAATAGCTGATAATTTTTTGTGGGGCATTTTATTTCTTTTACTTTGAATTACTCTTCTATGCAGGAACGAATTTACATTTTATACAAAAACGTATTAAAACTCATCTGTGCATATTTCGTGTTTTTTTGAGATTTTGAAAAAATGTCACATAAAAATATTGCAGTTTTTTTAGATCTACGTCGTGTTAAATGGAAAATCCGTACTTACGTTATACTTCGTATATTATGACAAAATTATAGTTCACAAAACTAACAACAAAACGAAACATTCTTTTGCTCTTAATTCGTTTTTCACAAGGAGATAAGCGAGATTGAATTTAAACAATTATTAATTATTTTAAAACTTAGCGTTAGTTCTCGTTTAAACAATACTACTATTAATTAATTTTATTTTCAAAACGATATCATCCTCCTTTGGCTATTATATCAAAAATCAAGGGACTTTGCATAAGGATAAATAGGGTTACATAGATTCGAAACTAATGTATCTACGTCCGTTCGAAAATTTTCTATCTCCACTAAGCACCAGGGTGTTTGCCAGGAAATAGTAGTGCAGCATACGGAACGGGATACGAACGGAGTTTATTCTGAATCGATTTAAAATCAATGGTACTCGTACAGATACCCAGTGTGTGGTACAGGTTTTGGCGATAATTGAGTTTTTTAATTGATCGTCCCGTTATCATTCAAAAATTATCGAAGTGCAGAGGAACAAGCCCTTTTATGACAAAATTGTAGCAAACGTTTTTTTTATGACGTACGAACACATTGTTTAAATAATTTACGCCATAAAATCTAAAAAGGCTTCGTTATTTACGGAGAACTTCGAAAACACGATTTCCCTAGTTAGTAATACAACAGAGGAATCAAATTCAAACGTGGATTTTATTCAAATTTGTATAATTTGCACTAAATAATACTCCACGGGTGGAGGTACTTTTTTTTTTTTTTAACGAGGAAAATCTTCAAAAGACTCCCATCCGATCTTGTTTGGAACGGCGTGTGGGACTTGCTACTGAGAGCGCTAACCCACTAAAAATCTCGTTGATCCTCGTTAACCCCCCTTGTGCCGGTACTGTCCCTGGGGGATATGCTTCGCGCACAAGGAGAGCTTCGGTGTATTTTGATCTGGCGAATTAGCACGTATTTCTTTTGCCCATATCTGGCTTAAGTTTAAAGTGAAGAGGCATTGTTTACACTACCAAGGATTGGTTTTCCTAGAGAAAACTGTGTCAACAGCAGGGAGGGTCGCGGCGGAATTTTTTTTTCCATTCAGTCCATTTGTATGCCGTTGTGGGAGCGAACTATCATTGCGGTAGTAGAAATTAAAAATTTAAGGGAACCAAATTTAAAGAAAACTAAACTGAGAGGAGAGGAAATCTGTAATAGATTTAACCCCTGGACGGCAGATGGTGACTCGGAAGCCATGTAGGAAACTGTAAAACGAATGGAGGAGAAATCTGTAATAGATTTAACCCCTGGGCGGCAGATGGCGACTCGGGAACCATGTAGGAAACTGTAAAATGAATGGGGAAGAAATCTAATAGTTTCAACCCCTGGACGGCAGATGGCGACTTGGGAACCATGTAGGAAACTGTAAATGAAAGGGGAAGAAAACTGTAATAGTTTTAACGGGTGGGGGTACTGCAAAATAATTATTTATTACGATTGAAACGAGAACCTACCACCATTTTCAACCGTCCACACATGGTGTGGTGAATTTTATTTCTCATTGACCCGTCGCCCATCGGCACGGAACAGTAATTCTATTAATTCTGGCGATCGTAGGTTCTCCATTTCGAATCTCGTCCCGTTCACACATATATAAGCAGGGACTTCCAGCGAATACACACGAATATATACGAATATACACGCAGGTAAGAGACTATAAAAAGAAAGAAAATCTAAAAACCTCGAATATCCGGAAACACAATAAATGGCTCGTTTAAGTTTTGGCGAATGCGCCGGGAGGTGGTACTTAAAAGTATTAAAATGAAGAGTTCCTAAAATATTTCTCTATTGACATTTTCTAACAACAGAAAGAGACGAATTTAAGGAAGTTCATAAGATATTTGAATAAACACACATTCAAGCGTTCAGATAAAATCGTCGACTTTTGAACTTGACTCATTGCCATACTACAAATTAGGAAAATCACATTAGATTATATTGTACATTTTTCGAGATGAAAAGGCTTGTCAAATTCCGTTCCAAAACAGCAGCAGTATAATTTTATGAATAAGAAAAGTCGCAACCTTTTCGTCCGACACCATATCAATTTATAACGACCTCCTCTGGTATACCACCCAACGTAGTATCCCACACTACCACCTACCTAAATACCTCGTACATTAGATAAAAATATATATATTGTAAAACTGGCTCGTACAACACGCTCGATTAAAAGATTTGACAGTCAGTCATTTTGGAAGCACTCCGTATAAACATTTATATGCATATTAACATAAGTCACATAAAGGATGTTCTTTTTTTTTTAAGAATGGTAAAAAGTTTAAGGAGAATCGGGAAAAGCGAAATTAAACTTCAACATCTCGCAAGTCAAAGTGGAAGTAACTTAAGTCGAGCTTTTACAAGAAGTTTTTATCTCAAAATAAGTTCAAGATTAACCGATTTGATTTTTTACCATCTAACACAAAAAGGAGCACCCCGAGTATTAATTAAAATTATTAATCGATCACTTTGGCAATTTATATATTTTTTATATATCAAAGCAATCAGTCAAATCTTCGAATAAAGTGTTCTGCAAGCCATAGTTTAGATTTATTTAGATTAGATTTAATTAGAATTATTAATCATTATCCGGGTTAATCATTGTCCAGGTTAAACATTGTTCATGTTAGTCATTATTCGTGGTAGCCACACGTATGTATATAGAGGGTTCGCCATTTATATCTGTTCTCGGTCACGCCATTCGACGAAGTTTCGATTTACTTAATTTAGAAAACGAATACATAAAACTGTTAATTTAAACACCAGTCGATCCGAAAAGAGTTTATTATATTTTAAGTTCTGGTTACATGAAGCGGTAAAAATGAACTGACTAACACTAATGTCTTATGATTAAAAAGGCAATCGGCGATGCTGACTCTGATTATTATTCGTCGTCTAAGAGAATTGACTCTAAGCAGAATCAGCGTGGAATAACAAGAATAAATCACGCCAAATAGCGATTAGATATGAAAATAAAGGCTCAAATATTTTCTTAATCTAATTCCATTTTAACAAAAACAAATTTTATACCAATGAAAGCATTTGCCACATCAAAGTAATTTCTCCAAAAATGCAAACTCAGAAAGAAAGATCACAAAACTGGTGTTTCTTGAACTTTTGAAATTCGTTTTTGTAAATTGATAAATGAAAGTCAGAGGTAATCGAAAACTTTAAAACATTCTTGTAATCCACCATACTTTTTTTTTGCACCAGATGGCAAATTTTCAAGTAGTCGCAACTCATTGTTTTTATTTTAAGTTACTCACGATTTTTCCCAAAGATTTGTAAAGTCGTTTTTAATTTTGTGTCGATTACCAATGACATCTTTTCATTTGATATTCACAGCCAAGAAGGTATTTACAGAATATCAATTATAACACAGCAGGCATTATTTTATAACCTAACAGATTTATTATAGCAGGCTTTGCTTCTATTTAACAAAAGCACAAGTAACTCGATTTATCAAGTCATTATGCATTATTAGTCACCACGTATTTCTACTTCGTCAACTTTCATCTAAAATTATTTTTTTACAAAACTAATTATTTTTTGAGTTCTGAAGGTTCATCATAAGATAACTTCCAAAACCGTAATGTTTGAAAAAAAATTTTATTGCAAATCGGCAGAGAATTAAATATTACATTAGAAAGACATAAAAAAAACTATGGGTTGCCATTTAAAAAAGTAGGAATTTATGCCGTTCAGCGAAAGCCGAACACCCCACATTAACGAAAATATTATTAAATCACACAGCTTTCTAATATAAAGAAGTACAATACTAAAGTTTTCATATCGATATTTTGATATTTGATACAAAAATATCAGAAACCGAGCTCCGACTAATGGCGAACTTTGTATACACAGGGTCATAGGCCCAACTCGTTCATTAAAAGATTATTAGGATGTAAATGCAAAATTGATTCAGAATTTGAAAATTGGACATTAAGTTAACTTGAATACAAATTTTCAACTTCGGGTTACTTCCGGTTTGATCAGAAATAGTTGTCCTGGCTTGCCTATTTCAAATGGGGTCTCTAGTATATTAATTTGTTTTTAAATTCTACGTAACATTTTCGGTATAAAGTCCCATACTTAGATTCCTTATCATTTTTGAAACATTCAATCTCGAATTAGAAACGTGTCTTTGTAGCGATCAATTTTCAATTTGTGCAAATATCCACAGGTATAGTAAACACGAACGAAACATTTCGCAAAACGTCAATACAATACATAATCTTTAGTTTACACTCTTGACAATTATAGGTTTTAGTATTGCAGTACTGTTCCTAACATTTATATATATTTTTTGAAGTTGTAAAAGTGAATTTTTTAAAACGAAACACCATTCATCTTAACTTCAAACAATCGTAATTAGAAAATTTAATTCTCGATCAAAGCTTATCATCAGAGTTACCCATGTCGTTCCAAACCATGGTTCGAAATAATTAAGTTTTATTATTTGAATTTGGTAATAACTTTGTTTAAAAAAAATAACTTTAATTTGCGATAGGTAACGTATTATTTATTTTTCGAATGTCAACTAGTACTTTCAAACAAAATTGAATTACTTTGAAAATTATTTAGATTATAAAGAGTTTGATGTTGAACGACATTCTTTACTACTGAAATAATAACCTACATAAATAGGAACTAAATGTAAACTCAAGACTGCAGATACAAGTAATTTTGAAATGGATCATTACGGAAGCTTGTTTTTAATTCCAGATCAAATATCTAAAAATGGCGAAAGCGCCGGGTTTGGGATATTATACCGAAAAAGAGTAGGTAGGAAATGTATCACTCAGGATCGACAGCTATTTAAAACGTTTAAACCGGAAATGATAGGAAGTTGCAAACATTAAAAGAAAATAGTAAACACAGTAGAAAGAACTTTATTGGACATTTTCAAATTCGTATCACGTTTAGATGTCAACAAAGTAAAGGAACGGGACGGGCGAATAATCCTTCCTCGCATAAAGGCCGAATCTTAAGTAGTAGTTTTCTTTTTTTAACACGAATTTTCAGGTCACATTTATTAGAAATCTGAAATCTGAAATATCAAAAACAACCCAAATATGCGCGCAAAGAAGAGTCGAGAAACAACGACTCAAAACTACTTCTTTACGACACCAAAATGGGAAAGGAAAAGCATCCCTTAATTATTCTCTTCCATACTTTTTAGACAAGACGATAAACTTTTATCTATTGCGACATACGAACTATTTTAACTAATACAAGTTTAGACTATTTTCAAAAGGCCAAGTTATATCTATTTTTATGACATGTCGTGTTTTTGTTATTTTTTTGTTACACTTATGTTATAAGAACTGACAAGCAGGAACCCTGTATCATTTTCTTTACAAAAACTCAAACTTAACGAATTATCGAAACAGTTCCTGTACTTTTTAATTGGTTTTTCAAATTTGAATGAAATGAAACACTTCACAAACTCACTTTAAAAATATATATTTTTTTAATTAAAAATTGGGTTTTGGCACCATACGAAACAGCAAGACAAATAAGACAACTTTTACACCTACTAAATATAACTAGAAGAGAATAAAAAACAGGAATGAATATGTCCCATGTAGAACTTTAGATTTATATAATAATAATAACAACAACAATAACAATAGAATCACAGCATTTTAGGATTAGTAGGATTTTTGGTGGTTTTTGAGATTTCGGAAAAATATGAAACGTCACATAAAGATTTCTCTTAACTTTTTGAAGTCGACATCGTGACATAAATCGAAAACTCCTATTTAAAAAGGATCTCGTATATACACGGTGTAGTGTCTGGTATTAGTTGGCGAACCTCGGCAAGCCGGAGATATTCGAAAAGTGACTTTTGCAACGATAACTCGGGCGTTTCTTAGCATATTTGAACGAAATTTTGCAGTGACATATAGCTCGATTAAGCTAATGTTTCTTACGATCCAGAGAAAAAAAAACATGCGGAGAAACAACGGAAGAAAAAAAATGGGAGCTAAAGTACACGTTTTCCTTCCAACTTTTTCTTTTTTTTCTCGAGTTTTTTTTTATTGTATGGCTCGCCAACAATGCATTCGGTCATTCGTAGAAATCATTCGTTTCTTTATTTGGATTTCTTCACGATCGTAAATTATTAAGATTTACAGTTTGCTTTAGAAACTATCTCAGTGTCATTGTTCTCTCTAGTATGTAGGGCTTCAAATTATTTTATTTTTTTATTTTTATTTTTAATTTTAGTGTTAATTTTTTTCATTTTAATTTTGTTTTATTTATGTCGAGAACATAGTTCCAGAATATATACACACCCACACACATATTTGCCAGGTTACTATTACATTTGCCGGGTTAATATTTGGTGAACTTGTACGTGGCATCTACTAACGTTTCGATTTTGAATTCGAACAAAAGTAATTCCGATTTTATTATCAGGAGGACTATTGTGCAGACAATTGAAATAAAATTTAAAAATGTCTTCTGGAAACTACGTTCACGACAAAAATAAAATAAAAAGAAAGAAAGAAAATTAAGTAAGTCACTTACCGGGTATAAACAGTGATGATAAGTCGAAACGTCTACCACACACTGTAAATATATTTTTTTTAGTAACTAAGAAATCCACATAAAGTAACAGCAAATTTTTGAAAAACTATACTAAACAAATGCATCGCAAAAAGAAAGAAACAGTCTGGGGGAAAACGTAAGTGAATTAACTCGATTTCCGAACTCTTTTTTTATTTTTTAGTCATTGAAAGTTACATTATTATCAATGACAACTTAACTAACAAGAAGACAAGCATAATTTTTTTCCATATTATTCACGTAAAAGAATAACCTCCCATTTTTCTTCATGTTATTTTTAATTTTTTTTGTTTTTTTTTTTTAATTGAGAATTACCTTGCACAAAGGTTATTACCGACAACTTGACTAACGAGAAGACGAGTATTAAATGTTTCTTTAAAAATTTTTTTTTTCATGAAACGGTTTAAAGCTACTCACAGTAAAGGTCACAAGCGATAATACGAGATTATCTAAAATATAGAAGCATCAAGAACAGTCCGGGGTCGGACATTGAAAAAAAACTAGTAGCAAGGGCGAGGCAATTAATTCTCACTTTCATATCATTCACTTAAACGAACCACCTTCCATTTTTGTAATTTTTTTTTCTAAATTTTTGGTTTATTAAATACTAGTCGATACAAAAAAGTAAACGATTTATTATAAACTTGTAACTACAACGAAAGACTTACTATTAAGTAAGTGGTAATAAATAATGCTGACTAATATTTGTTTATCAAGTCTATTATAACGAGTTATATTTGTTTAAAGGCTCAAATATCGGTCTCAATTCAATTTAACATTTTTTTTTTCACAATTTATTTTTTCAATTTTTTTCTTTTTTAATTGAAATCATAAAACTATGTCACACTGCTAGGCTTCGTTAGGATAAATTAAGAAAAACCCAGTAAGTTTAATAGAAGGGTAAGTTCCTTCGGAAGTCAAATTCAAAAACTCAAAAGACACTCGAATAACATCGTCGATTACACAATTCGAAAAGGAACGACAAAGACACTTTAAGCACCAATCCATCAATGGGTATTAGTAGTATGAAGTCACCAATCTAGATTTTTAGAACAATCACAACGAAAAAACCCATTACTCCTCTTCCTTTTCTTTTTTGTTCCTAGAGTATCAGTAGTTTCTCTTCCCAGGTCATCTTTCCTAATCTCCCCTCTAGTCCTGTTCTGTCCGACCCGGTCGTACTTTACACTTCATACGAAGGGTTCAATTTGTGGTGCACTATCCGCTCGAGAGCCGTCCATTCCGAGAACCCGCACCGACAAGTGACACACGTGTGACAATTGACGAGTGGCGGGGGCGGGAATATCAGAAATCCGTTAGCTTGGAAAAGAAAAAGGGGAACCCCAAGAGATTTACGACTGGGGTTCATGATAAAAGGAGGTTGATGGCTCGCGAGGGGACAGTACAGGCTGCGCAACCATGGAATAGCAATATAAATAAATCAGTTAAACAGTATCATCTTGTACTCAGTACCTAAGGCCAGTTTCTTCGTTGGGTTTGAATACTGGCCCTCCCCTACGCTTTTATCCAGTAACGAAATCGTATATTACTCCGTTGGCACCGACTGCGCGTTGCGTTACCCCCCATATCCGATCGGTATACGCAAATCCTTGAAATCCCGACATCCCATTCGCTAATCACCCACTCGCTCGCTTCGCTCCTTGATTTCTTACCTCGCTCCTACACCCTTCTTCTCTCTTCCACTCGCAGTCTCACCGGCGGTATTTTAACCAACATCGCCGCGCCAGGAGTCGTCCTGTATACACATGCCACCCTGATTGCGAGCTATCTATTTGCTCGTTCCAAGATGGCGTTGTACTTTCGGTACGTCAACTCGGTGTGCCACACCGGAACCGCGTACAACAGAGCCGACGCCGCCGCCGTCACAAGCACTCGCCTCCTTTCAAACGTCAGTTCGTTTAAAAATTATTAAAAATTATTCTTTTTTCTTTTTCCATTTTTCATATAGTGGTGCAAATATTATTGTAATATAACTTTCCGTATAAAGAGTAAGAAGTACCGAAGGGACAGTTTAATTAATTATATATGTCGACACTTTAACGTGTTTATAATAAATAGGAAAGAGAAAATATAAAAAGGGACCTGTCGATAAGTGAAGGGCAGGTAATGAGTTTTGTTTGTTTGAAGAATCGGTTGAACTTGAGACGATGGGCAATTGACTGCTTTTAGGGTGCTCAATTTAGGTTTGGATACAGAAAAAACAAGACTCGGTTTATGAAGTGCGAAGTACGTCCAGATCAGATGGAATGGGGGTCAGGGGGGGAGATCGGGAAAGATAGCTGGGAAAGGGCCGATGTTCCAGATTAACAGTTCTCATTCACGAAGGTTTTAGAAATTTAGATTAGTGACTTTGTACAAACTAGGATTTACAGTGTCGTTGTCTTTCTTTTTTTCAACTTGACAACAAACATGGAAAAGAAAGTGTAATCAACAGGAATATTGTTCTAGAGCTTTGAATTTCTAAATATGGCTAACAAAAGAATCTACTCTTCTATTTCGGGAGGGGCTTGACATATTAATAGCAAGGCACTACGCGATTTGACATATACTATTCATTTTTTAAAATTTTATTTTTATTTATTTTATATAAACATTTTATTTTACTTATTTTTATTTAATTTGTATCACATTTTTATTAATACATGTTTGTTTAGTGTGTAAGTTTATTTATATTTGTATAAATTGATTTAGAATATTTTGTGGAACTGTATATATTTCAAAAAATGTAAATTCTACGATCTAGGGATATTTTCATCATTTCTATCAATCCTGAACTTAAAAATCGTCAATTCCGTGAAATCGACGAGTTTCGTCGAAAATTGACCGTTAACCATGTTTTGACGTTATTTCAACAACGCTACGAGCAATTTTGTGCAAATCGTCTCCTTTTAGCAAAATAAAGCTAGTGAGGCCTTAATCGACAAATCGTCAATTTGGCTGTCCTAGAACAGTCAGTTTTTGTCCAAATCCTGTAAATCGCACGATTTAGGGCTATTTCCATCATTTCGATCAATCCTAAGATTTAAAATCGTCACTTCCGCGAAATCGGCGAGTTTCGTCGAAAATTGACCGAAAACCATGTTTTGACATTATTTCAACAACGCTACGAATAATTTTTTTCAAATCGTGTCCTTTTAGCAAAATAAGCCTAATGGGGCCATAAACGACAAATTGCCAATTCGGCTGTGCTAGAACAGTCAGTTTTTGTCCAAATCGTGTAAATCGCACGATTTAGGGCTATTTCCATCATTTCGATCAATCCTAAGTTTCAAAATCGCCAATTCCGTGAAATTGGCGCGTTTCGTCGGAAATTGGCCGTTAACCATGTTTTGACGTTATTTCAACAACGCTACGAGCAATTTTGTGCAAATCGTCTCCTTTTAGCAAAATAAAGCTAGTGGGGCCTTAATCGACAAATCGTCAATTTGGCTGTCCTAGAACAGTCAGTTCATGTCCAAATCGTGTAAATCGCAAGTTACATCTCCATAACCACGGCGTCAATGCGTATGACGTCATGCGTAATTCACTATAAATAAGAAGTAGCAGTAAGAAACGAGGCTTGTTAGTTTGCATCTTGCGCTCGCGCTTATTTGTCAAGTCCAAATAAAATCGTATTTCAAATCAAGTGTTTTATTGTGAGTTCCTGTGAATCGAAAATTAATTTTTTTTTAATTTTCTTTGAACTCCGAATTTAACTGGCGCAGTCGTACGGATTTTTGAGACGCTCAAAAGGGCATATTTTGAAGCGGTTTCTCTTAAGAATTTACTCAAAAGAACCTGAAATCGAGAAGATCCCTGGCCAGCGATACAAGGCTCCTATCGAAGGCACCCCCTTGACGCAAAGGCACCCTTGGATCATTGGACGAGACAGCGAGTTTCCACAAGCCCTGGACTACTGATCGAGAGCATATCGACTGGTCTAGCACTTCATTATTTGGTCACCGGGAAGGACAAAAATCGCCAACCCAACGGACCACTGAGGCAGTAGAAACCTCCACTTCTACTTTAAGAAGCATGAAATTCCTGATTTTCATCGTACTGTAAGTTACTTTAAACTTATAATTTTAATATTGTTTCTTTTGTTATTGCATGACGATTTTATCTACTAATTTAAGTGTTTTAATTAATTGATAGTGATATAGCATTTATTATCTATCAAAAGTTGAACTTTCACCATTGAGACAATCGACGAAACCGGTCTTAGCGCAATTTTTAGTAACATTTCAATCCATTCAGTTAATAGCACCATGCCTCCGGTCATTAACTATCAACTGTTGAAGTACCAATCAGATAACATTCCTCATTTTGACGGAAATCCTCGATTATTGAATAGATTCATTACTGCAGTAGAAAATTTATTAAAAGCGTTTTTTAACCGAGCGGATCCTAATGATACAATAAACATCTGTCTTTTTGATACTATTCTGAGTAAACTCACGGGTAGAGCAGCAGATCTAATCTCCTCTCGAATAGAGCTAAATTCGTGGCCTCTTATAAAGGACGTATTAATTAATAGTTTTGCTGACCAAAGGTCAATTGACTGTTTAATTCAGGATTTAATTAATTTGAAGCCTTTCAAAAATGAAAGCCCCTTGCAGTTTGGCATGAGGATACAAGATTCTCGTAGCCTACTATTTTCCAAATTAAACGCAGGTCCTGATAGTAATGAAACGAAATTGATTAAAATTCAACACTATGACGAGTTTGCTTTAAAAACATTTATCAATGGGTTGACTTATAATTTACAACTTGTTGTTCGACTAAAATCTCCTACTAATATCGAACAGGCTATGTCATTCGTAAAGGAAGAGGAAAACTTCATTCAATTTAGGAATACACAGAATTTCGGTAATAAACCAGGAACACCCAATAGACACCCAAGACCTAGCACAATGCCCTTAAGCCGACCCAATTTTCCAAATAACTTCGGTCAAACTTTCCCAACACCAAACAATTCGCAATGGTCTCGAAACACTAATCTTTTCCAGACCACCTCCAAATTACTCACAACAGAATATCTTTTCCAGACCATCATTTTCTAATTCTTACAATCCGATTCATTCGCCAAGGCCAAACTTTGCTCAAACAAACCAATCAAATGTCTTCAGACAAAACACTTTCACCCCCAAACTGTCATTTGGACAAACGTCACGCAGGTCAAATTTAAATCGAAATATCGAACCAATGGATACAAGTTCCGGTAATACCGTGATAAATCCAAAGAAAAACTTTATCAGCCAAGAGCTTTATAATCAGGAAGTATTCTCTCAAACTCCTGAACAGGTTACCACCAATAACGAAAATATTAGTGAGAATTTTAATGAACCACACGAAGACTACCCCGTGCAAGACTTTTACGAACCCCTGTATGCCAACAACGACCAAACGATCAATTTTAATGATTACTCAGATTACTCGGTTAATCAAGAAATAAATACCGAAAATGAACCCCAAGAGGAAACTGCAAATTTTATATTAACGAGCCAAAACAGCAACATGACATAATATTTCTCAATAATATCGATATCCAACTACCTTTCATTTTCATACCCGAACTCGGAGCAAAATTTCTATTAGACACCGGAAGTACACGAAGCTTTATTAAACCACAAATCGCACATGAGAATTTTCCCCAATTAATAGAGAAAGAGTTATTTCAAGTCCAGACAGCGCATGCTACGTCATTTCACAATGAAGTTGCTATGCTACCCATATTCCCGACATTTCAAACAGCTGGTTCCCATAAATTTTTCCTTTTTAACTTCTCTGATAAATTTGAAGGACTTGTAGGATTGGATCTTATAAAACAACTAAATGCCAATTTAGATTTTAATGCATGCACGTTAAAACTGCCAAAAGTAGAATTACCCATTTGTTATGATATTCGAGAACCACACATACAGAATTTTAATTGTCTTAATTCGAGCTATACTATCGACCCCAGAAGTATTCAGAAAATACGTATGCCTGTTAAGATAGCTAACGGACATGGCATTATCCCCTACCAAAAACTAGGACATATCGAAATTCCCGAATGTCTAGTAAAAGTTCAGAACTACACAGTCTTAACTACCGCCCTAAACCCTAGAGAGAATCCAATAAAACTACAATTTCTGGAACCTTTTGATATAGAACCCATAAATATAAACGAATTAAATTTTTATGAACACTGCCCTCCTCAAAAGGACATAGAACGAAACATTGACGAATTACTCAAAAACAACCTCAATAAAATCAACCTCGATCATTGTAACTCGGAAGAAGAAAGTCAAATTCGTAAACTTTGCTACGAATTCAGAGACATTTTCCATTGTGAGGGAATTCCACTAACTTTTACAAACACAATAAAACATAGCATAAAATTAAAAGATGAAAGCCCAATTTTCACAAAAACATACAGATATCCCGAAATTCACCGTGCCGAAGTCAAAACCCAAATCGCTAACCTTTTGGACCAAAACATTATTAGAGACTCAAATTCACCATGGTCATCGCCCATTTGGATTGTTCCAAAAAAATTAGACCATTCGGGCCAACAAAAGTGGCGCATGGTTATAGACTATAGGAAATTAAATGAGCAAACTATAGATGATAAATTTCCTTTACCCAACATTAACGAAATTCTAGATAAATTAGGGAAAGCCCATTATTTTACAACATTAGATCTTGCAAACGGATTTCACCAGATACAAATGGATGAAAACGACATTCATAAAACAGCCTTTACAACCGATACAGGACACTATGAGTTCTTAAGAATGCCTTTCGGGCTCAAAAACGCCCCCTCGACCTTTCAGCAAGTAATGAACAATATTTTACGTGGCTTACAGAACGAAGTATGTCTTGTTTATCTGGATGACGTTATTATTTTTAGTACAAGTTTGCAAGAACACATTGAAAAATTAAGGCAAGTCTTTATTAGATTACGAAATTCAAAATTTAAAATCCAACTTGAAAAGTCTGAGTTTCTAAGAAAGGAAGTCCAATATTTAGGACATATTGTAGGTAGTAATGGAGTAAAACCAAACCCAGACAAAATCAACGCAGTAAAGAATTTTCCTATCCCTAAGACCCCAAAAGAAATAAAATCCTTTCTAGGCTTAATAGGATACTATAGACGCTTCATCAAAGACTTTGCTAAAATAACCAAACCGTTGACTAAGTGCCTTAAAAGGGATGCTAAAGTGTTACACACACCTGAATTCGTTAGTGCATTTAATCATTGCAAACAGCTTTTGATTAATTCCCCGATACTGCAATACCCAGATTTTTCAAAGCCATTTCTTTTGACCACTGACGCTAGTAATTATGCTATTGGAGCAATTTTATCTCAAGGCCCAATTCCCAACGACAAACCCATAGCATATGCATCGAGGACTTTGAATGATTCCGAAACAAAATATTCCACCATTGAGAAGGAACTATTGGCAATCGTATGGGCATGTAAATATTTTCGCCCGTATTTATTTGGTCGTAAATTCTATATTTATACCGATCATAGACCCCTTGTTTGGCTTTTCAACCTAAAAGAACCAAATTCAAAATTAGTGAGATGGCGTTTACGTTTGGAAGAATTTGACTACCAGATAGCTTACAAAAAGGGACGCCAAAATACGAATGCGGATGCCCTATCTCGAATTCAATTGAATATTTATGAAAATGAATCCATTTTTAACAATCCCGGCGATTCGGACAACAATATCGAGGAGTACTTAGAAGCACTTACAGTAAACCCACGCGATAACGACGACGACAACAGACCCGGGACCAGTCAGCAGAAACCAAATACCGTCTCCGACACACAATCACATCCTCCTAATTTTCCCGAAACTGCTGAATCTGATATAACTGCACATAGTCAACAAGCCGATCGCGAGAACGCTGGACTAAGCATACGTGATGAAATAATAAACAATAAGACCTTGCAATTTCTGATAAACAAATCTCCTCATCCGAGAATTAAATGTAATATTAAACGCTTTGACAAAACCACGATAAATCACGTAGAGTTACCCGATGACTTAGAGATTATAAAACAATTTGTCCAGGAATACATGACTAGTGGAAAACCTTGTTATGTCTATTTTATTGATAAAAATTTAGAATCTCCATTTACGGAAGTATGCCTAAAGAATTTCCAGAATTTAAAGATTCGAATATGTACTAAACTATTAAACAATATTTCGGAATCAGAAGAAAAAATTATGCTCATTACACATCAACACCAAAGCAAACAAAACCACAGAGGCATTGAAGAAACTTATGAACGACTTAAAAGACTCTATTATTGGCCCAATATGAAGAAGGACGTAACTCAATATATAAATGATTGTGTTATTTGCCAGACCGCGAAATATTGTCGACTCAAGTCATACATCCCACTAACGAAAACAGAAACGCCTGGTAAACCATTCCAAATGCTACACATAGACACTTTTATTTTCGAGGCACAGAGCTTTTTAACGATACTTGATAAATTTTCCAAATTTGGTCAGGCTTACCCTTACGATAAAAATGCGAAATCAGTTTGTGATAGACTAGTCAATTTCTTTTCGTTCTTTGGTTGTCCTGAAGTAATCACTTGCGATAACGGTAAAGAATTTAATAACGAATTAGTAAAAGAGTTTCTAAAAACCCAAAAAATAAACATTCACTTCACAACCCCCAAACACCATGAGTCCAACTCACCAGTTGAACGATTTCATTCTACTCTAATTGAACACCTCCGAATTCTGAAACAAAGAGATACGATCAAGCCAATTGTAGAACTGATACCTTACGCCATTATCGCTTACAATAGCACGATCCATAGTGTGACAAAATTTTCCCCTCACGAGCTCGTCCTAGGCCATACAAATTCCAGAGACCCTTTAGATTTAATATCAACAACCTTTTATTCTGACTATGTTTCTTCGCATAAAGATAAAATAGACGCCATGTACAAGGATGTAAGAAAGGCAACCGATCATAATAAAGAAAGAATTATTGGAAAAAGGAACATTGCGGGAAATGAGACAACAGACTTTGAAATCAATCAAAAGGTCTACAGGAACCTAAACCCACGGAATAAAAACCACCCAAGATTTGCTGGGCCATACATAATCATAGGAAAATTAGAACATAACAAAGTAAAACTTAAATCCCTCAGGAATCCCTCTAAAATTGAGATCGTCCATATAAAAGAACTAAAAAAACCCCTCATTACAGATGGTCCTTCACGCACGGAGAATCCCAGTACCACAATTTAAACACCAACCCCGGCGTACTACCTTACAAACTTGGCGAAGCTCAGATGACTATCGATCATTGGAACCTCATTCAAATTTTTGATATGACAAACTTATTACAGGAATTTTCAGAAATCAATGACCAAATAAATCAGATCTTTCCAAATAAAATAAGAACTAAAAGAGCTCTAATAAATGCACTAGGTTCTATCATTAAAACTATAACGGGAAACCTTGATCAGGAAGATGCTAAACAAATTGATCAGAATATTAATATACTCAAACAGAATCAAAATGACATAAAACTGGCTCTTGACAAACAAATGACCCTCCTTACCAAATCGATAAACAATTTTCAAGAAACAATAAAAAACATATCACATAACCAAATCATCCTAGAATCAAGAATTAACCAAATAATAGAAGTAATTAATCAAGTCAACATAAACGAAGCTAATCTTTTTGAATTCTTCCGTATCCACATGATCATAACCCAAATTACGACACTTTACCAGAATATTTATGATACACTTTCAAACATAGAACAAGCAATTACATTTGCCAAACTAAATACGTTTCATAACACCATAGTCAATTCAAAGGAATTTTTAATCGAACTACAATTTATACATAAACAAGTGCTCGAAGGAAAATTACCATTTGAGCCAAGTATCGAAAATTTGGTAAATATCGAAAAGACTTTGGAAGTTAAAAGCTTCACCAAAAATAACGCAGTTATCTTCGTAATTGAAATTCCCCTGGTAGGAAGAACCAATTATAACTTGTTCCGACTATTCCCCTTGCCTGTCAGAAAAGGTAACGTCTATAAGGTGATCGTGCCACATTTCGATTACCTTTTACTCAATGATGGCAGTTTTAGTTATGCTAACGAACCGTGCCGATATGTTTTGTCTAATCAATATCTATGTTCCCAAGTACACGTAGGAAATTTCCACGAATTCACACCATGCGAAGTTCAACTTTTGAGGTACGAACACAATACCTCTCATTGTAACCCCGTATACGTTAGTATTAAGAACACACAAATACAAAATATAGATAAAAATAAGTGGATTTTTGTAACAACTCAAGATATAGTCGGAATAGAAATTTGTAAATCCTTACAGAAGGATATAAGATTAAATGGAACGTACTTAATAGATTTGGATTCCCAGTGTAATCTTAAGTTAAAGAATGTTACTTTAAGAGGCAATAAAAAAACAAAACAAAACTATCAGCCCACTCCACTGTTAGATATTACAACTAGCAATAGTTACTATATACCGCATAAAGAAATAGAGCTACCCAATTTAAATCGCGTTGACTTAAACAAAATGATTGAATTGGAAAAAGAAATTGAGCTACAGAAAAACGAGAACGCCAAATTATTAAATAATAATCTGTACTATGATCGAACTAGTATATGGACAGTCCTATTGTACATTATGATTACTGTAATAGCACTAGCATTACTACTGAAGTATCTATGGCCTATCTACTTGAAATCAAAAGCAATTAAAGTCCCCGAAACAGAGATATTCTAGGTCATAGAAACTCCCAGTTTATATGTCCATCTAAGGGTGGAGGAGTTACATCTCCATAACCACGGCGTCAATGCGTATGACGTCATGCGTAATTCACTATAAATAAGAAGTAGCAGTAAGAAACGAGGCTTGTTAGTTTGCATCTTGCGCTCGCGCTTATTTGTCAAGTCCAAATAAAATCGTATTTCAAATCAAGTGTTTTATTGTGAGTTCCTGTGAATCGAAAATTAATTTTTTTTTAATTTTCTTTGAACTCCGAATTTAACTCGCATGATTTAGGGCTATTTCCATCATTTCGATCAATCCTGAGTTTCAAAATCGTCAATTACGTGAAATCGGCGAGTTTCATTGGAAATTGGCCGTTAACCATGCTGTGACGTTATATCAACAATGTTACGAGTAATTTTGTTCAAATCGTCTCCTTTTAGCAATATAAGCCTAATGGGGCCATAAACGACAAATTGCCAAATCGGCTGTCCTAGAACAGTCAATTTTTGTCCAAATCCTGTAAATCGCACGATTTAGGGCAATTTCCTTAATTTCGATCAATCCTGAGTTTCAAAATCGCCAATTTCGTGAAATCGACGACTTTCGTCGGAAATTGACCGTTAGCCATGCTTTGACATTATTTCAACAACTTTATGAGCAATTTTGTTCAAATCGTGTCCTTTTAGCAAAATAAGCCTAATGGGGCCACAAACGACAAATCGCCAATTCGGCTGTCCTAGAACAGTCAGTTTTTGTCCAAATCGTGTAAATCGCACGATTTAGGGCTATTTCCTTAATTTCGATCAATCCTGAGTTTCAAAATCGCCAATTTCGTGAAATCGACGACTTTCGTCGGAAATTGACCGTTAGCCATGCTTTGACATTATTTCAACAACTTTATGAGCAATTTTGTTCAAATCGTGTCCTTTTAGCAAAATAAGCCTAATGGGGCCACAAACGACAAATCGCCAATTCGGCTGTCCTAGAACAGTCAGTTTTTGTCCAAATCGTGTAAATCGCACGATTTAGGGCTATTTCCATCATTTCGATCAATCCTGAGTTTCAAAATCGTCAATTACGTGAAATCGGCGAGTTTCATTGGAAATTGACCGTTAACCATGCTGTGACGTTATTTCAACAACGTTACGAGTAATTTTGTGCAAATTGTCTCATTTTGACAAAATAAGCATAGTGAGGCCTTAATCGACAAATCCTCAATTTGGCTGTCCTAGAACAGTCAGTTCTTGTCCAAATCGTGTAAATCGCATGATTTAGGGCTATTTCCATCATTTCGATCAATCTTGAGTTTCAAAATCGTCAATTACGTGAAATCGGCGAGTTTCATTGGAAATTGGCCGTTAACCATGCTGTGACGTTATTTCAACAATGTTACGAGTAATTTTGTTCAAATCGTGTCCTTTTAGCAAAATAAGCCTAATGGGGCCTTAAACGACAAATCGTCAACCTGGCTATCCTAGAACAGTCAGTTTTTATCCAAATCGTGTAAATTGCATGATTTAGGGCTATTTCCATCATTTCGATCAATCCTGAGTTTCAAAATCGTCAATTACGTGAAATCGGCGAGTTTCATTGGAAATTGACCGTTAACCATGCTGTGACGTTATATCAACAATGTTACGAGTAATTTTGTTCAAATCGTCTCCTTTTAGCAAAATAAGCCTAATGGGGCCTTAAATGACAAATCGTCAACTTGGCTGTCCTAGAACAGTCAGTTTTTGTCCAAATCGTGTAAATCGCATGATTTAGGGCTATTTCCAACATTTCGATCAATCCTGAGTTTCAAAATCGTCAATTACGTGAAATCGGCGAGTTTCATTGGAAATTGACCGTTAACCATGCTGTGACGTTATTTCAACAACGTTACGAGTAATTTTGTTCAAATCGTCTCCTTTTAGCAAAATAAGCCTAATGGGGCCTTAAACGACAAATCGTCAACTTGGCTGTCCTAGAACAGTCAATTTTTGTCCAAATCCTGTAATCGCACGATTTAGGGCTATTTCCATCATTTCGATCATTCCTGAGTTTCAAAATCGTCAATTACGTGAAATCGGCGAGTTTCATTGGAAATTGACCGTTAGCCATTCTTTGACGTTATTTCAACAACGTTACGAGCAATTTTGTACAAATTGTCTCCTTTTAGCAAAATAAGCCTAATGGGGCCATAAACGACAAATCGCCAATTCCACTGTCCTAGAACAGTCAGTTTTTGTCCAAATCCTGTAAATCGGACGATTTAGGGCTATTTCCATCATTTCGATCATTCCTGAGTTTCAAAATCGTCAATTCCGTGAAATCGGCGACTTTCGTCGGAAATTGACGGTTAACCATGCTTTGACGTTATTTCAACAACGTTACGAGTACTTTTGTTCAAATCGTCTCCTTTTAGCAAAATAAGCCTAATGGGGCCTTAAACGACAAATCGTCAACCTGGCTATCCTAGAACAGTCAGTTTTTATCCAAATCGTGTAAATTGCATGATTTAGGGCTATTTCCTTCATTTCGATCAATCCTGAGTTTTAAAATCGTCAATTCCGTGAAATCGGCGAGGTTCGTCGGAAATTGACCGTTAACCATGTTTTGACGTTATTTCAACAACTCTATGAGCAATTTTGTTCAAATCGTCTCCTTTTAGCAAAATAAGCCTAATGGGGCCTTAAACGACAAATCGTCAATTTGGCTGTGCTAGAACAGTCAGTTTTTGTCCAAATCGTGTAAATCGCATGATTTAGGGCTATTTCCATCATTTCGATCATTCCTGAGTTTCAAAATCGTCAATTACGTGAAATCGGCGAGTTTCATTGGAAATTGACCGTTAGCCATTCTTTGACGTTATTTCAACAACGTTACGAGCAATTTTGTACAAATTGTCTCCTTTTAGCAAAATAAGCCTAATGGGGCCATAAACGACAAATCGCCAATTCCACTGTCCTAGAACAGTCAGTTTTTGTCCAAATCCTGTAAATCGGACGATTTAGGGCTATTTCCATCATTTCGATCAATCCTGAGTTTCAAAATCGTCAATTACGTGAAATCGGCGAGTTTCATTGGAAATTGACCGTTAACCATGCTGTGACGTTATTTCAACAACGTTACGAGTAATTTTGTTCAAATCGTCTCCTTTTAGCAAAATTAGCCTAATGGGGCCATAAACGACAAATTGCCAATTCGGCTGTGCTAGAACAGTCAGTTTTTGTCCAAATCGTGTAAATCGGACGATTTAGGGCTATTTCCATCATTTCAATCAATCCTGAGTTTTAAAATCGTCAATTCCGTGAAATCGGCGAGGTTCGTCGGAAATTGACCGTTAACCATGTTTTGACGTTATTTCAACAACTCTATGAGCAATTTTGTTCAAATCGTGTCCTTTTAGCAAAATAAGCCTAATGGGACCATAAACGACAAATTGCCAATTCGGCTGTGCTAGAACAGTCAGTTTTTGTCCAAATCCTGTAAATCGCACGATTTAGGGCTATTTCCATCATTTCGATCAATCCTAAGATTTAAAATCGTCACTTCCGTGAAATCGGCGAGTTTCGTCGAAAATTGACCGAAAACCATGTTTTGACATTATTTCAACAACGCTGCGAATAATTTTTTTCAAATCGTCTCCTTTTACCAAAATAAGCCTAATGGGCCATAAACGACAAATTGCCAAATCGGCTGTCCTAGAACAGTCAATTTTTGTCCAAATCCTGTAAATCGCACGATTTAGGGCTATTTCCATCATTTCGATCAATCCTGAGTTTCAAGGTCGTCAATTCCGTGAAATCGGCGACTTTCGTCGGAAATTGATCGTTAACCATGTTTTGACTTTATTTCAACAACGCTACGAGTAATTTTGTTTAAATCGTCTCCTTTTAGCAATATAAGCCTAATGGGGCCATAAACGACAAATTGCCAATTCGGCTGTCTTAGAACAGTCAATTTTTGTCCAAATCCTGTAAATCGCACGATTTAGGGCTATTTCCATCATTTCGATCATTCCTGAGTTTCAAAATCGTCAATTACGTGAAATCGGCGAGTTTCATGGGAAATTGACCGTTAACCATGCTGTCACGTTATTTCAACAACGTTACGAGCAATTTTGTTCAAATCGTCTCCTTTTAGCAAAATAAGCCTAATGGGGCCATAAACGACAAATTGCCAATCGGCTGTCCTAGAACAGTCAGGTTTTGTCCAAATCCTGTAAATCGCACGATTTAGGGCTATTTCTATCAATCCTGAGTTTCAAAAACGCCAATTCCGTGAAATCGGCGAATTTCATTGGAAATTGGCCGTTAACCATGCTGTGACGTTATTTCAACAATGTTACGAGTAATTTTGTTCAAATCGTGTCCTTTTAGCAAAATAAGCCTAATGGGGCCATAAACGACAAATCGTCAACTTGGCTGTCCTAGAACAGTCAATTTTTGTCCAAATCCTGTAAATCGCACGATTTAGGGCTATTTCCTTAATTTCGATCAATCCTGAGTTTCAAAATCGCCAATTTCGTGAAATCGGCGACTTTCGTCGGAAATTGACGGTTAGCCATGCTTTGACATTATTTCAACAACTTTATGAGCAATTTTGTTCAAATCGTGTCCTTTTAGCAAAATAAGCCTAATGGGGCCACAAACGACAAATCGCCAATTCGGCTGTCCTAGAACAGTCAGTTTTTGTCCAAATCGTGTAAATCGCACGATTTAGGGCTATTTCCATCATTTCGATCAATCCTGAGTTTCAAAATCGTCAATTACGTGAAATCGGCGAGTTTCATTGGAAATTGACCGTTAACCATGCTGTGACGTTATTTCAACAACGTTACGAGTAAATTTGTGCAAATTGTCTCATTTTGACAAAATAAGCATAGTGAGGCCTTAATCGACAAATCCTCAATTTGGCTGTCCTAGAACAGTCAGTTCTTGTCCAAATCGTGTAAATCGCATGATTTAGGGCTATTTCCATCATTTCGATCAATCTTGAGTTTCAAAATCGTCAATTACGTGAAATCGGCGAGTTTCATTGGAAATTGGCCGTTAACCATGCTGTGACGTTATTTCAACAACGTTACGAGTAATTTTGTTCAAATCGTCTCCTTTTAGCAAAATAAGCCTAATGGGGCCTTAAACGACAAATCGTCAACTTGGCTGTCCTAGAACAGTCAATTTTTGTCCAAATCCTGTAATCGCACGATTTAGGGCTATTTCCATCATTTCGATCATTCCTGAGTTTCAAAATCGTCAATTACGTGAAATCGGCGAGTTTCATTGGAAATTGACCGTTAACCATGCTGTGACGTTATTTCAACAACGTTACGAGTAATTTTGTTCAAATCGTCTCCTTTTAGCAAAATAAGCCTAATGGGGCCATAAACGACAAATTGCCAATTCGGCTGTGCTAGAACAGTCAGTTTTTGTCCAAATCCTGTAAATCGCACGATTTAGGGCTATTTCCATCATTTCGAGCAATCCTGAGTTTCAAAATCGTCAATTCCGTGAAATCAGCGAGTTCCGTCGGAAATTGACCTTTAACCATGCTTTGACGTTATTGCAACAACGTTACGAGCAATTTTGTACAAATTGTCTCCTTTTAGCAAAATAAGCCTAATGGGGCCATAAACGACAAATCGCCAATTCCACTGTCCTAGAACAGTCAGTTTTTGTCCAAATCCTGTAAATCGGACGATTTAGGGCTATTTCCATCATTTCGATCATTCCTGAGTTTCAAAATCGTCAATTCCGTGAAATCGGCGACTTTCGTCGGAAATTGACGGTTAACCATGCTTTGACGTTATTTCAACAACGTTACGAGTACTTTTGTTCAAATCGTCTCCTTTTAGCAAAATAAGCCTAATGGGGCCTTAAACGACAAATCGTCAACCTGGCTATCCTAGAACAGTCAGTTTTTATCCAAATCGTGTAAATTGCATGATTTAGGGCTATTTCCTTCATTTCGATCAATCCTGAGTTTTAAAATCGTCAATTCCGTGAAATCGGCGAGGTTCGTCGGAAATTGACCGTTAACCATGTTTTGACGTTATTTCAACAACTCTATGAGCAATTTTGTTCAAATCGTCTCCTTTTAGCAAAATAAGCCTAATGGGGCCTTAAACGACAAATCGTCAACCTGGCTATCCTAGAACAGTCAGTTTTTATCCAAATCGTGTAAATTGCATGATTTAGGGCTATTTCCTTCATTTCGATCAATCCTGAGTTTCAAAATCGTCAATTACGTGAAATCGGCGAGTTTCATTGGAAATTGACCGTTAACCATGCTGTGACGTTATTTCAACAACGTTACGAGTAATTTTGTTCAAATCGTCTCCTTTTAGCAAAATAAGCCTAATGGGGCCTTAAACGACAAATCGTCAACTTGGCTGTCCTAGAACAGTCAATTTTTGTCCAAATCCTGTAATCGCACGATTTAGGGCTATTTCCATCATTTCGATCATTCCTGAGTTTCAAAATCGTCAATTACGTGAAATCGGCGAGTTTCATGGGAAATTGACCGTTAACCATGCTGTCACGTTATTTCAACAACGTTACGAGCAATTTTGTACAAATTGTCTCCTTTTAGCAAAATAAGCCTAATGGGGCCATAAACGACAAATCGCCAATTCCACTGTCCTAGAACAGTCAGTTTTTGTCCAAATCCTGTAAATCGCACGATTTAGGGCTATTTCCATCATTTCGATCATTCCTGAGTTTCAAAATCGTCAATTACGTGAAATCGGCGAGTTTCATGGGAAATTGACCGTTAACCATGCTGTCACGTTATTTCAACAACGTTACGAGCAATTTTGTTCAAATCGTCTCCTTTTAGCAAAATAAGCCTAATGGGGCCATAAACGACAAATTGCCAATCGGCTGTCCTAGAACAGTCAGGTTTTGTCCAAATCCTGTAAATCGCACGATTTAGGGCTATTTCCTTAATTTCGATCAATCCTGAGTTTCAAAATCGCCAATTTCGTGAAATCGGCGACTTTCGTCGGAAATTGACGGTTAGCCATGCTTTGACATTATTTCAACAACTTTATGAGCAATTTTGTTCAAATCGTGTCCTTTTAGCAAAATAAGCCTAATGGGGCCACAAACGACAAATCGCCAATTCGGCTGTCCTAGAACAGTCAGTTTTTGTCCAAATCGTGTAAATCGCACGATTTAGGGCTATTTCCATCATTTCGATCAATCCTGAGTTTCAAAATCGTCAATTACGTGAAATCGGCGAGTTTCATTGGAAATTGACCGTTAACCATGCTGTGACGTTATTTCAACAACGTTACGAGTAAATTTGTGCAAATTGTCTCATTTTGACAAAATAAGCATAGTGAGGCCTTAATCGACAAATCCTCAATTTGGCTGTCCTAGAACAGTCAGTTCTTGTCCAAATCGTGTAAATCGCATGATTTAGGGCTATTTCCATCATTTCGATCAATCTTGAGTTTCAAAATCGTCAATTACGTGAAATCGGCGAGTTTCATTGGAAATTGGCCGTTAACCATGCTGTGACGTTATTTCAACAATGTTACGAGTAATTTTGTTCAAATCGTGTCCTTTTAGCAAAATAAGCCTAATGGGGCCTTAAACGACAAATCGTCAACCTGGCTATCCTAGAACAGTCAGTTTTTATCCAAATCGTGTAAATTGCATGATTTAGGGCTATTTCCATCATTTCGATCAATCCTGAGTTTCAAAATCGTCAATTACGTGAAATCGGCGAGTTTCATTGGAAATTGACCGTTAACCATGCTGTGACGTTATATCAACAATGTTACGAGTAATTTTGTTCAAATCGTCTCCTTTTAGCAAAATAAGCCTAATGGGGCCTTAAATGACAAATCGTCAACTTGGCTGTCCTAGAACAGTCAGTTTTTGTCCAAATCGTGTAAATCGCATGATTTAGGGCTATTTCCAACATTTCGATCAATCCTGAGTTTCAAAATCGTCAATTACGTGAAATCGGCGAGTTTCATTGGAAATTGACCGTTAACCATGCTGTGACGTTATTTCAACAACGTTACGAGTAATTTTGTTCAAATCGTCTCCTTTTAGCAAAATAAGCCTAATGGGGCCTTAAACGACAAATCGTCAACTTGGCTGTCCTAGAACAGTCAATTTTTGTCCAAATCCTGTAATCGCACGATTTAGGGCTATTTCCATCATTTCGATCATTCCTGAGTTTCAAAATCGTCAATTACGTGAAATCGGCGAGTTTCATTGGAAATTGACCGTTAGCCATTCTTTGACGTTATTTCAACAACGTTACGAGCAATTTTGTACAAATTGTCTCCTTTTAGCAAAATAAGCCTAATGGGGCCATAAACGACAAATCGCCAATTCCACTGTCCTAGAACAGTCAGTTTTTGTCCAAATCCTGTAAATCGGACGATTTAGGGCTATTTCCATCATTTCGATCAATCCTGAGTTTCAAAATCGTCAATTACGTGAAATCGGCGAGTTTCATTGGAAATTGACCGTTAACCATGCTGTGACGTTATTTCAACAACGTTACGAGTAATTTTGTTCAAATCGTCTCCTTTTAGCAAAATTAGCCTAATGGGGCCATAAACGACAAATTGCCAATTCGGCTGTGCTAGAACAGTCAGTTTTTGTCCAAATCGTGTAAATCGGACGATTTAGGGCTATTTCCATCATTTCAATCAATCCTGAGTTTTAAAATCGTCAATTCCGTGAAATCGGCGAGGTTCGTCGGAAATTGACCGTTAACCATGTTTTGACGTTATTTCAACAACTCTATGAGCATTTTTGTTCAAATCGTGTCCTTTTAGCAAAATAAGCCTAATGGGACCATAAACGACAAATTGCCAATTCGGCTGTGCTAGAACAGTCAGTTTTTGTCCAAATCCTGTAAATCGCACGATTTAGGGCTATTTCCATCATTTCGATCAATCCTAAGATTTAAAATCGTCACTTCCGTGAAATCGGCGAGTTTCGTCGAAAATTGACCGAAAACCATGTTTTGACATTATTTCAACAACGCTGCGAATAATTTTTTTCAAATCGTCTCCTTTTACCAAAATAAGCCTAATGGGGCCATAAACGACAAATTGCCAAATCGGCTGTCCTAGAACAGTCAATTTTTGTCCAAATCCTGTAAATCGCACGATTTAGGGCTATTTCCATCATTTCGATCAATCCTGAGTTTCAAGGTCGTCAATTCCGTGAAATCGGCGACTTTCGTCGGAAATTGATCGTTAACCATGTTTTGACTTTATTTCAACAACGCTACGAGTAATTTTGTTCAAATCGTCTCCTTTTAGCAATATAAGCCTAATGGGGCCATAAACGACAAATTGCCAATTCGGCTGTCTTAGAACAGTCAATTTTTGTCCAAATCCTGTAAATCGCACGATTTAGGGCTATTTCCATCATTTCGATCATTCCTGAGTTTCAAAATTGTCAATTACGTGAAATCGGCGAGTTTCATGGGAAATTGACCGTTAACCATGCTGTGACGTTATTTCAACAACGTTACGAGCAATTTTGTTCAAATCGTCTCCTTTTAGCAAAATAAGCCTAATGGGGCCATAAACGACAAATTGCCAATCGGCTGTCCTAGAACAGTCAGGTTTTGTCCAAATCCTGTAAATCGCACGATTTAGGGCTATTTCTATCAATCCTGAGTTTCAAAAACGCCAATTCCGTGAAATCGGCGAATTTCATTGGAAATTGGCCGTTAACCATGCTGTGACGTTATTTCAACAATGTTACGAGTAATTTTGTTCAAATCGTGTCCTTTTAGCAAAATAAGCCTAATGGGGCCATAAACGACAAATCGTCAACTTGGCTGTCCTAGAACAGTCAATTTTTGTCCAAATCCTGTAAATCGCACGATTTAGGGCTATTTCCTTAATTTCGATCAATCCTGAGTTTCAAAATCGCCAATTTCGTGAAATCGGCGACTTTCGTCGGAAATTGACGGTTAACCATGCTTTGACGTTATTTCAACAACGTTACGAGTAATTTTGTTCAAATCGTCTCCTTTTAGCAAAATTAGCCTAATGGGGCCATAAACGACAAATTTCAAATTCGGCTGTCCTAGAACAGTCAGTTTTTGTCCAAATCCTGTAAATCGCACGATTTAGGGCTATTTCTATCAATCCTGGGTTTCGAAATCGTCAATTCCGTGAAATCGTCGAGTTTCGTCGGAAATTGACAGTTATACATGTTTTGAGGTTTTTTCAACAACGCTACGAGCAATTTTGTTCAAATCGTCTCCTTTTAGCAAAATAAGCCTAATGGAGCCATAAACGACAAATCGTCAATTCCACTGTCCTAGAACAGTCAGTTTTTGTTCAAATCCTGTAAATCGGACGATTTCGGGCTATTTCCATCATTTCGATCATTCCTGAGTTTCAAAATCGTCAATTACGTGAAATCGGCGAGTATCATGGGAAACTGACCGTTAACCATGCTGTGGCGTTATTTCAACAACTTTATGAGCAATTTTGTTCAAATCGTCTCCTTTTAGCAAAATAAGCCTAATGGGGCCATAAACGACAAATTGCCAATTCGGCTGTCTTAGAACAGTCAATTTTTGTCCAAATCCTGTAAATCGCACGATTTAGGGCTATTTCCATCATTTCGATCATTCCTGAGTTTCAAAATCGTCAATTACGTGAAATCGGCGACTTTCATGGGAAATTGACCGTTAACCATGCTGTGACGTTATTTCAACAACGTTACGAGCAATTTTGTTCAAATCGTCTCCTTTTAGCAAAATTAGCCACTTATATTTCTTTACTCGTTGGGAGCAATAAAAAAAATGATTTATTTATTTTAAAATTATTACAAGTTCAAATAAAGGCAAAAATTACGTTACACTATCAGTTACGAGCTTCAATCACGACAATTACACAAAGAATGCTAATTAACTTAAATCTACTCCTTTTATATAAACTAAAGTTCATAGTCAGCACTATTGCATCCTGGCCGTGCGCTTCCTGCGGTGGTTCGTGGAATCCGTGTATGGTAATTCCTCCCCCCTAAGAGTGAACTTCAATGGCATCATGGAAGTTGCACGTTCTCCCCTGTGGTTTTGGTGGGTGGATCTTGGTTTCTCTTTATTCTGCTCTGTCCCCATTTCGAAAGGGTTGATAGGCAACAGAGGGCTGCAAGGGCGTATAGTAAGATGGTCCACATGCTGGGGTAGGTGACAAGTTCCGTGTAGGTGATTGGTGAAAGCGGGCTGTCCATGGCGATCTTTTCTTCTAATTCGTGGAGGTTGTCTAACTTCAAGTCAGGCAGATGTAGGCTTATGTTTAGGTATGGCAGTTGCTGCTCCTTTTCGGCTAAGTCCGGAAATAGTATTGGCTCGGGGGTGATTTTCGTAACCTTTTCGATATTTTCGGCAATAACCTTTTTCACTGTGATCCGGCATCCTGGAGGGATTCGGCAGATGAAAGTACCCATTAAGTTGCGCTTTTCGTTTAGCGAATTGGGGCAAAACATTTGAACGGTTTCCCTTTTTGGCAATACCATTACCCACTTATGTGTCTCGTCTAGCCGATTGATGATTGGTTCAGTGACTTTGGCCTCGATTTGGTGGCAATTTGAAGTCTCTCCATCTCTCTGAAGTATCTGGACCTCGCAAGGCGAGTTGCTTCCTATTTCTTCTAATCGAGAATTTGGACAAAGGTATCTTTCTGGCATTAGTTTTTGACAGTTTTCCCTGGTGTACATGTAGTACAATCTGTCCGTGATCAGATACTTATTTCGAGACATTATAAACTTAAACTGACCTTGATGTTGGATTGGGACTGCATATAGATGGAAAAGGTCAAAGGATCGGTTATGTGCGATGGGAACATGTAATATATGAATGATTCGTAGTTGCGAAATGAAACTTTCTGGTTTAATGGTTTTGGCTATTATTGGTATGTTACTTTGTATGGCCTGTAGAGGTAATTGACCTTCATCCAACTGGTTTCGTAACAATTGTAATTCGGTATAAAGTTCTTAATTCGTAATAATGGTTGGATGTAGGACTCCCAATTGAGAAAATACCATTGAATCTTCGATGTCTTGCAAAATCGAATCAACTACTTCGTACATGTTAATAAAATCATTATTAAGTTCCACAAATAACATAAAGTTCCTCCCTGAATTTATCTCGTTCAAATAAGGACGTATTTGATTAATTTTTTCCTCGATCATTTTGTCATTTTTATAGAGTTGCTGTAGAGTTTGATTAAATCGCTCAATAACTGATTTCGATAGTGTCCCTTGATTCATTACTTTTGTCTGGAGTATTTGTTGGTTGGTCTCTAAGTTTTTTATTAGGTTGTTGTATCGATCTCCGTCGGCTGAATCTAAATTTCCCGAGATTAGTTTAAATGCTGTACCTAACACATTTACTAATCCTCGTTTTTGTCTAAAGTTTTGGGGTGGAATAATTTCGTTTAATCGTCTCTCAACTTTTTCCTTTAGGAATTTTAGCATTTCAAGAGAGTTTCGGATTTTAATGGTATACTTTTCAAAGGGTTCCGATACGTTAGTGTAAGTTAGGAGATGAGTGGTCTGTAAGTGAAGTCGTTTTACCTGGTTCACTATTGGTTGCATGTCGTAGTAGTGAATCAAGGTATGTACGTGATGAATAACTGAAGCTTTCCCTATCTTTATTGGGATTATACCAGGGTTGTCCGTTAATTCTCTCATTTCTATTGTTTCCGGGGATGCGAGCATGCTCATGCTGCTACTGAAATCAATAAAAAGTTTCTTTTATCGGCCGTACGTATACACACATATTCTTAAAACTATACCTATTCCTATATGTTAACTTATAATTTATATACATTTTTACTTAGTCTTTATTTTCAGTTCTATTAAAACTATAACGTTTCCGGAGGGGTCTTTTTAAGTTACTCATATGAACCTTGCCCTGGTTCTGTATTGAAACTACTTTCTTATCCGGGTTTATTGTATCTATTTTCACGGGGCCTTTAAATGGATCCCGTAACTTTTCTCTTCCATGAGTCGCTACGTAAGCTGGGGTTTCTTCTTCAAACATATTGGGTTCTTCCAAATTTTCATTTAGTCTACCAGTTCTCTTTTCTTTCTCGTCGCTAAGCGTTTGATTTAGTTTTTTGTATAAAATTTTGGTTCTTTCTTTATGTTCGGCAACGTAATTCGTCATTAGTGCCTGATCCAAATCTATATTAAAGGGGTCTTCTTTATTAAGGTGTCCTGTGATTATGTCGATTGGTTTGAATTTGGTAATTGAATGTATCGTGTGGTTATACGCCAGTATTGCTTGTTTGACCTTTCTTATTATGGGTGAATCCTTTTGCCCTTGGTTGTTTAGTAATCGAACGTGTTCTGTTAATGTCGAATGTAGCCTTTCCACTACTCCATTAGATTGAGGGTGTTCCGGTGAGCAAAAATGAATGTCCACTTTATGGAGTTGTAATAACTCCGTTACAACTGTGTTTTTGAATTCTGTTCCGTTGTCCGTGATTACTTTTGTGGGGATTCCATGGTGCGAAAAGAATGTAATTAAATTATCTGCTATTTCCGGAGCGGTTGTTGAATTTAATGGATAAGTCTGTGCATATTTGGAAAAGCTATCAATGATGGTCAAAAATTTTGTTTTTTCTAGGGTGTAAGTGTCCAAATGGATTTTCTCGAATGGTCTGCTGGCTGTGGGTGTGATGTTCATTTTTATTTTAATTGGGTTCCGGGCATATTTGCTCTTTTGGCATATTTCGCATTGGTTAATGTACACTTGTATGGACGTTTTAATGTTAGGCCAATAATATTTGTTTTTTATCCTTTGTTCTGTCTCATCTATGCCTCTATGGTTGGTCTTTCCTTCATGATATGCCTGTATTGTTTCTTGTACTTCTGTTTCGTCTATTACATCGATTAATTTGCTCATGCAGCGTTTAAACTTCAGTGAGGGGTGTTTGAAATTTTTCGTTATTACCTTGCTGAACTCGGGGTATAGATTTGGATCTTCAAAGTACAGAGAGTATAATTTTTGTAGGTCCACATATTCCTTAATAAATTTCATTATATCGTACTCCAAATTATTCTCAGATAACTGTAGCAAAAACCTTTTCTTTTTTCCAAATAATGTTATTTGTTTTGTTTTAGCTGGCGAGTGATAAACACGTGATATTATAACTTGAAGGGCGCCGTAATTTACCGCTGTCTCTTGCATTGGTATTCCCACGACGGGATGTTGTTCATTGTTGGAATGTACGGTATTTCCATCGTCAGCATTTCCGGCGTTCATCATCTCTGGAATTTCGTTATTGTCACGTTCCGTGTCTGGTTGAGCTATAACTGAAACCTGATCTATATCCATTTCCTCTGGTTGTGTTCGACTCGTGGATTCTTCGAATTTACTTGTTTTTAATGATTCGTTGAATTCTTCCATGTACTGTACAAGGTCGCTGATATCATCTGTTTCATTCACGTGTATCTCGATTGGACTTAAAGCGTCAGCGTTCATATTTAGTTTGCCTTTCTTATAAAAAATATCAGAAAATTCGTTGAATAATTCAATTATTTTTTCTTTTTCTTCTTGGTTCTTATGTTCTATTCTGATTAGAGATGAAACGGGCAAATCCGTTAATTTGTTATTACTTTCTATGTGATTAATACTAATTTCTGTTAAATTACTAAATTCTTCAACCGCGATTGGTTCTGAAATATCTAAAGTAATCGGTTCACACGTATTATTCAATATTGTGGTGATCGCTTCACCATTTCTAGCTACGGATATCGAATTTGGTATCTCGCAGTTACCTATCTTAGTATAAGGGATCATTATTTCACCTTTTTTAATATTTGTTCTTATCTTTATAACTTGTTCGGTACGCGGACTTACAGTAACAAAATTAGTTTGTGGTTTTACCTTATAATACTTTAAGGGTATGTGTGCATACGGGGTAATTAAGTATCCCGTATCGTAATCCAATTTTGCCTGTAATAATTTCAAATTATCTATCCCGATCAGCCCATCAAAGATGTGATGGAACTTGAAGAGATAAAATTTCATAAGTGATTCTTCAGGTAGATTGAAAATTTTTGATTCCGGTACATTGGTACTGTACTTATAGGCTGATTGCTGATATACAGTCGATACGATAAATGGTTCTGGTTTAATGAAATTTTGAAAATATTTATTTGCTAAGTCTGGGTCGATTAATGATGTAGTTGAACCACTATCTATCAAAAATTTTAAATTATATTCTGGGAATATTATATAAGATAATTCACTAGATGCTAAATTATTTAAATGAATAATTTCCGGTGTTATTTTCCGTCGCCGTCGAGGCTTGTTGCATGAAAAATTTCCGTGAACATCCTCCGTGTAAGAATGTGCTGACGCTGCATTCTCGAAGCTGCGAGAACTATGCGGTGAACATTCGCACGGAAGTGTCATGTTACAACGGCGTGTGCGGTTCGTCGCTCTAATGTCGGTGTCGTTTTCACATTCTTCCGTTGTGTGATATAATTCTTCGACTACAAAGTTTGGATTGCGATTCGAGTTAAATGGCCTCTGTTGAAAATTTGATTGGGGTCGAAAATTTTTAGATCTTTACGGGTTGACACGCTCATAGGGGTAGGCTTTGGTAATGGCCTATTTTGGTTGGGTCTAAATACATTTGTGGATGGTCTTTGCGTAGAATTTTGAGCATTGGCGAAATTGTTAGCTCTGAATGGGGGTGATTGTTGGCTTTGAAAGCTAGTGGGCCTGAATGGTGACTGTTGCGGGAATGAAAAATTGTTTGGTCTAGAAAAAGATTGCTGTTGGAAATTTGAAAAATTATTTGCATTGAAATTAGAATTATTATTTTGAGGTCTCCTAGAGGTTTGGTTATTTTGTCCTCTAGGATATTGGGGTCTTGTATGAGTCTGAAAATAGTGGATATTATCCTCTTCGATTACGAACTGTAAAGCCGTAGGGAGATTTGGGGGTCGCATACACCTAATTGTGGTGCCTAAGGGTTCTTTAAGTCCTGAAAGAAATGTCTTCAAGGCTAATTCGTTGTATAAATCCCTTTTAAGATTTTTCCCAGCTTCAGTTAATTCATGCGCACTGACGTAAGAGCAAAGTAGATTTAAAATATGCAAAATCCTGTCATAAAATTGACTCGGCGATTCGGAATTAAGTTGGCGGAGCATAACCAAATCCCTGTTTAAACATGCCTCGTCTCTCTGGTCGGCAAAGTGCCTGCTTAAAATATTTTTTAATTCTGCCCAGTTCGATACCTTCTGGGTTCCCAACACTAATTTTGCATTACCCGTTAGTTTACCGATTATACAATTTAAAAGATACACATTTTGAAAGTGATTTGGTTGCTGGGCCAAGTAAAATGAGTCAATGACCGAATCACATATCAATAGATATCTTCCTAAATCATTAGGGTTACCGTCAAATTCAGGAATACACTTCAAGTATTCGGGTTTGAAATCGGCCATGACTGAACGCACACTCGTGTTAGATTTTATGGTACGTGAGACTTTGGAATTGTCGGGATTAGAGTCAGTTGAAGTTTCTACTATGGTCAGGGTTTCTAACTGATTAAGTAACTGATCTACACTTGACATCGATTGTACTTACAGTATCAGGATGATGCCTCTCAGGAACATATGGTTGCTTTCTTTGCCTTGATTGGATCTGGATCTGGTCCACTGGTCCAAGCTTCTTCTTCTAATTTCTTTCTTCTTCACTGGTTCGGTAGTTCGCGGTTAGTTCATTAACGTCGATTCGTTAATAAGCCCGAAAACTTATCCGTTAGGACTGCGCCACTTATATTTCTTTACTCGTTGGGAGCAATAAAAAAAATGATTTATTTATTTTAAAATTATTACAAGTTCAAATAAAGGCAAAAATTACGTTACACTATCAGTTACGAGCTTCAATCACGACAATTACACAAAGAATGCTAATTAACTTAAATCTACTCCTTTTATATAAAACAAAGTTCATAGTCAGCAGTATTGCATCCTGGCCGTGCGCTTCCTGCGGTGGTTCGTGGAATCCGTGTATGGTAATTAGCCTAATGGGGCCTTAAACGACAAATCGTCAACTTGGCTGTCCTAGAACAGTCAGTTTTTGTCCAAATCGTGTAAATCGGACGATTTAGGGCTATTTCCATCATTTCGATCAATCCTGAGTTTTAAAATCGTCAATTCCGTGAAATCGGCGAGGTTCGTCGGAAATTGACCGTTAACCATGTTTTGAGGTTATTTCAACAACGCTACGAGCAATTTTGTTCAAATCGCCTCCTTTTAGCAAAATAAGCCTAATGGGGCCATAAACGACAAATTGCCAATTCGGCTGTCTTAGAACAGTCAGGTTTTGTCCAAATCCTGTAAATCGCACGATTTAGGGCTATTTCTATCAATCCTGGGTTTCAAAATCGTCAATTCCGTGAAATCGGCGAGTTTCGTCGGAAATTGACCGTTAACCATGTTTTGACGTTATTTCAGCAACGTTACGAGCAATTTTGTTCAAATCGTCTGCTTTTAGCAAAATAAGCCTAATGGGGCCATAAACGACAAATTTCCAATTCGGCTGTCCTAGAACAGTCAGTTTTTGTCCAAATCCTGTAAATCGCACGATTTAGGGCTATTTCCATCATTTCGATCAATCCTGAGTTTCAAAATCGTCACTTCCGTGAAATCGGCGAGTTCCGTCGGAAATTGACCTTTAACCATGTTTTGACGTTATTGCATCAACGTTACGAGCAATTTTGTTCAAATCGTCTCCTTTTAGCAAAATAAGCCTAATGGGGCCATAAACGACAAATCGTCAACTTGGCTGTCCTAGAACAGTCAATTTTTGTCCAAATCCTGTAAATCGCACGATTTAGGGCTCTTCCCTTCATTTCGATCAATCCTAAGTTTTAAAATCGTCAATTCCGTGAAATCGGCGAGTTCCGTCGGAAATTGACCTTTAACCATGCTTTGACGTTATTTCAGCAACGTTACGAGCAATTTTGTTCAAATCGTCTGCTTTTAGCAACATAAGCCTAATGGGGCCATAAACGACAAATCGTCAATTCCACTGTCCTAGAACAGTCAGTTTTTGTTTAAATCCTGTAAATCGGACGATTTCGGGCTATTTCCATCATTTCGATCATTCCTGAGTTTCAAAATCGTCAATTCCGTGAAATCGGCGAGTTCCGTCGGAAATTGACCTTTAACCATGCTTTGACGTTATTGCAACAACGTTACGAGCAATTTTGTTCAAATCGTCTCCTTTTAGCAATATAAGCCTAATGGGGCCATAAACGACAAATTGCCAATTCGGCTGTCCTAGAACAGTCAGTTTTTGTCCAAATCCTGTAAATCGCACGATTTAGGGCTATTTCCATCATTTCGAACAATCCTGAGTTTCAAAATCGTCAATTCCGTGAAATCGGCGAGTTCCGTCGGAAATTGACCTTTAACCATGCTTTGATGTTATTGCAACAACGTTACGAGCAATTTTGTTCAAATCGTCTCCTTTTAGCAAAATAAGCCTAATGGGGCCATAAACGACAAATTGCCAATTCGGCTGTCCTAGAACAGTCAGTTTTTGTCCAAATCCTGTAAATCGCACAATTTAGGGCTATTTCCATCATTTCGATCAATCCTGAGTTTCAAAATCGTCACTTCCGTGAAATCGGCGAGTTTCGTCGAAAATTGACCGAAAACCATGTTGTGACATTATTTCAACAACGCTACGAATAATTTTTTTCAAATCGTCTCCTTTTAGCAAAATAAGCCTAATGGGGCCATAAACGACAAATTTCCAATTCGGCTGTCCTAGAACAGTCAGTTTTTGTCCAAATCGTGTAAATCGCACGATTTAGGGCTATTTCTATCAATCCTGGGTTTCGAATTCGTCAATTCCGTGAAATCGTCGAGTTTCGTCGGAAATTGACAGTTATCCATGTTTTGAGGTTTTTTCAACAACGCTACGAGTAATTTTGTTCAAATCGTCTCCTTTTAGCAATATAAGCCTAATGGGGCCATAAACGACAAATTGCCAAATGGGCTGTCCTAGAACAGTCAATTTTTGTCCAAATCCTGTAAATCGCACGATTTAGGGCTATTTCCTTAATTTCGATCAATCCTGAGTTTCAAAATCGCCAATTTCGTGAAATCGGCGAGTTTCGTCGAAAATTGACCGAAAACCATGTTTTGACATTATTTCAACAACGCTACGAGTAATTTTGTTCAAATCGTCTCCTTTTAGCAATATAAGCCTAATGGGGCCATAAACGACAAATTTCCAATTCGGCTGTCCTAGAACAGTCAGTTTTTGTCCAAATCCTGTAAATCGCACGATTTAGGGCTATTTCCATCATTTCGATCAATCCTGAGTTTCAAAATCGTCACTTCCGTGAAATCGGCGAGTTTCGTCGAAAATTGACCGAAAACCATGTTGTGACATTATTTCAACAACGCTACGAATAATTTTTTTCAAATCGTCTCCTTTTAGCAAAATAAGCCTAATGGGGCCATAAACGACAAATTGCCAAATCGGCTGTCCTAGAACAGTCAGTTTTTGTCCAAATCGTGTAAATCGCACGATTTAGGGCTATTTCTATCAATCCTGGGTTTCGAAATCGTCAATTCCGTGAAATCGTCGAGTTTCGTCGGAAATTGACAGTTATCCATGTTTTGAGGTTTTTTCAACAACGCTACGAGTAATTTTGTTCAAATCGTCTCCTTTTAGCAATATAAGCCTAATGGGGCCATAAACGACAAATTGCCAAATCGGCTGTCCTAGAACAGTCAATTTTTGTCCAAATCCTGTGAATCGCACGATTTAGGGCTATTTCCTTAATTTCGATCAATCCTGAGTTTCAAAATCGCCAATTTCGTGAAATCGGCGACTTTCGTCGGAAATTGACGGTTAACCATGCTTTGACGTTATTTCAACAACGCTACGAGTAATTTTGTTCAAATCGTCTTCTTTTAGCAACATAAGCCTAATGGGGCCATAAACGACAAATTGCCAATTCGGCTGTGCTAGAACATTCAGTTTTTGTCCAAATCCTGTAAATCGCACGATTTAGGGCTATTTCCATCATTTCGATCAATCCTAAGATTTAAAATCGTCACTTCCGTGAAATCGGCGAGGTTCGTCGGAAATTGACCGTTAACCATGTTTTGACGTTATTTCAACAACTCTATGAGCAATTTTGTTCAAATCGTCTCCTTTTAGCAAAATAAGCCTAATGGGGCCATAAACGACAAATTGCCAATTCGGCTGTGCTAGAACAGTCAGTTTTTGTTCAAATCCTGTAAATCGCACGATTTAGGGCTATTTCCATCATTTCGATCAATCCTGAGTTTCAAAATCGCCAATTTCGTGAAATCGGCGAGTTTCGTCGAAAATTGACCGAAAACCATGTTTTGACATTATTTCAACAACGCTACGAAATATTTTTTTCAAATCGTGTCCTTTTAGCAAAATAAGCCTAATGGGGCCATAAACGACAAATTGCCAATTCGGCTGTCCTAGAACAGTCAGTTTTTGTCCAAATCCTGTAAATCGCACGATTTAGGGCTCTTCCCTTCATTTCGATCAATCCTAAGTTTTAAAATCGTCAATTCCGTGAAATCGGCGAGTTCCGTCGGAAATTGACCTTTAACCATGCTTTGACGTTATTGCAACAACGTTACGAGCAATTTTGTTCAAATCGTCTCCTTTTAGCAAAATAAGCCTAATGGGGCCATAAACGACAAATTGCCAAATCGGCTGTCCTAGAGCAGTCAATTTTTGTCCAAATCCTGTAAATCGCACGATTTAGGGCTATTTCCATCAATCCTGAGTTTCAAAAACGCCAATTCCGTGAAATCGGCGAGTTTCATTGGAAATTGGCCGTTAACCATGCTGTGACGTTATTTCAACAATGTTACGAGTAATTTTGTTCAAATCGTGTCCTTTTAGCAAAATAAGCCTAATGGGGCCATAAACGACAAATCGTCAACTTGGCTGTCCTAGAACAGTCAGTTTTTGTCCAAATCCTGTAAATCGCACGATTTAGGGCTATTTCCATCATTTCGAGCAATCCTGAGTTTCAAAATCGTCAATTCCGTGAAATCGGCGAGTTTCGTCGGAAATTGACCGTTAACCATGTTTTGACGTTATTTCAACAACGTTACGAGCAATTCTGTTCAAATCGTCTCCTTTTAGCAAAATAAGCCTAATGGGGCCATAAACGACAAATTGCCAATTCGGCTGTCCTAGAACAGTCAGTTTTTGTCCAAATCCTGTAAATCGCACGATTTAGGGCTATTTCTATCAATCCTGGGTTTCAAAATCGTCAATTCCGTGAAATCGGCGAGTTTCGTCGGAAATTGACCGTTAACCATGTTTTGACGTTATTTCAGCAACGTTACGAGCAATTTTGTTCAAATCGTCTGCTTTTAGCAAAATAAGCCTAATGGGGCCATAAACGACAAATTTCCAATTCGGCTGTCCTAGAACAGTCAGTTTTTGTCCAAATCCTGTAAATCGCACGATTTAGGGCTATTTCCATCATTTCGAGCAATCCTGAGTTTCAAAATCGTCAATTCCGTGAAATCGGCGAGTTCCGTCGGAAATTGACCTTTAACCATGCTTTGACGTTATTGCAACAACGTTACGAGCAATTTTGTTCAAATCGTCTCCTTTTAGCAAAATAAGCCTAATGGGGCCATAAACGACAAATTGCCAATTCGGCTGTCCTAGAACAGTCCGTTTTTGTCCAAATCCTGTAAATCGCACGATTTAGGGCTATTTCCATCATTTCGATCAATCCTGAGCTTAGAAATGGTCAATTCCGTGAAATCGGCGAGTTTCGTCGGAAATTGACCGTTAACCATGTTTTGACGTTATTTCAACAACGTTACGAGCAATTTTGTTCAAATCGTCTCCTTTTAGCAAAATAAGCCTAATGGGGCCATAAACGACAAATTGCCAATTCGGCTGTCCTAGAACAGTCAGTTTTTGTCCAAATCCTGTAAATCGCACGATTTAGGGCTATTTCCATCATTTCGAGCAATCCTGAGTTTCAAAATCGTCAATTCCGTGAAATCGGCGAGTTCCGTCGGAAATTGACCTTTAACCATGCTTTGACGTTATTGCAACAACGTTACGAGCAATTTTGTTCAAATCGTCTCCTTTTAGCAAAATAAGCCTAATGGGGCCATAAACGACAAATTGCCAATTCGGCTGTCCTAGAACAGTCCGTTTTTGTCCAAATCCTGTAAATCGCACGATTTAGGGCTATTTCCATCATTTCGATCAATCCTGAGCTTAGAAATGGTCAATTCCGTGAAATCGGCGAGTTTCGTCGGAAATTGACCGTTAACCATGTTTTGACGTTATTTCAACAACGTTACGAGCAATTTTGTTCAAATCGTCTCCTTTTAGCAAAATAAGCCTAATGGGGCCATAAACGACAAATTGCCAATTCGGCTGTCCTAGAACAGTCAGTTTTTGTCCAAATCCTGTAAATCGCACGATTTAGGGCTATTTCTATCAATCCTGGGTTTCAAAATCGTCAATTCCGTGAAATCGGCGAGTTCCGTCGGAAATTGACCTTTAACCATGCTTTGACGTTATTGCAACAACGTTACGAGCAATTTTGTTCAAATCGTCTCCTTTTAGCAATATAAGCCTAATGGGGCCATAAACGACAAATTGCCAATTCGGCTGTCCTAGAACAGTCAGTTTTTGTCCAAATCCTGTAAATCGCACGATTTAGGGCTATTTCCATCATTTCGAACAATCCTGAGTTTCAAAATCGTCAATTCCGTGAAATCGGCGAGTTCCGTCGGAAATTGACCTTTAACCATGCTTTGACGTTATTGCAACAACGTTACGAGCAATTTTGTTCAAATCGTCTCCTTTTAGCAAAATAAGCCTAATGGGGCCATAAACGACAAATTGCCAATTCGGCTGTACTAGAACAGTCAGTTTTTGTCCAAATCCTGTAAATCGCACAATTTAGGGCTATTTCCATCATTTCGATCAATCCTGAGTTTCAAAATCGTCACTTCCGTGAAATCGGCGAGTTTCGTCGAAAATTGACCGAAAACCATGTTGTGACATTATTTCAACAACGCTACGAATAATTTTTTTCAAATCGTCTCCTTTTAGCAAAATAAGCCTAATGGGGCCATAAACGACAAATTTCCAATTCGGCTGTCCTAGAACAGTCAGTTTTTGTCCAAATCGTGTAAATCACACGATTTAGGGCTATTTCTATCAATCCTGGGTTTCGAATTCGTCAATTCCGTGAAATCGTCGAGTTTCGTCGGAAATTGACAGTTATCCATGTTTTGAGGTTTTTTCAACAACGCTACGAGTAATTTTGTTCAAATCGTCTCCTTTTAGCAATATAAGCCTAATGGGGCCATAAACGACAAATTGCCAATTCGGCTGTGCTAGAACATTCAGTTTTTGTCCAAATCCTGTAAATCGCACGATTTAGGGCTATTTCCATCATTTCGATCAATCCTAAGATTTAAAATCGTCACTTCCGTGAAATCGGCGAGGTTCGTCGGAAATTGACCGTTAACCATGTTTTGACGTTATTTCAACAACTCTATGAGCAATTTTGTTCAAATCGTCTCCTTTTAGCAAAATAAGCCTAATGGGGCCATAAACGACAAATTGCCAATTCGGCTGTGCTAGAACAGTCAGTTTTTGTCCAAATCCTGTAAATCGCACGATTTAGGGCTATTTCCATCATTTCGATCAATCCTGAGTTTCAAAATCGCCAATTTCGTGAAATCGGCGAGTTTCGTCGAAAATTGACCGAAAACCATGTTTTGACATTATTTCAACAACGCTACGAAATATTTTTTTCAAATCGTGTCCTTTTAGCAAAATAAGCCTAATGGGGCCATAAACGACAAATTGCCAATTCGGCTGTCCTAGAACAGTCAGTTTTTGTCCAAATCCTGTAAATCGCACGATTTAGGGCTATTTCTATCAATCCTGGGTTTCGAAATCGTCAATTCCGTGAAATCGTCGAGTTTCGTCGGAAATTTACAGTTATACATGTTTGAGGTTTTTTCAACAACGCTACGAGCAATTTTGTTCAAATCGTCTCCTTTTAGCAAAATAAGCCTAATGGGGCCATAAACGACAAATCGTCAATTCCACTGTCCTAGAACAGTCAGTTTTTGTTTAAATCCTGTAAATCGGACGATTTCGGGCTATTTCCATCATTTCGATCATTCCTGAGTTTCAAAATCGTCAATTCCGTGAAATCGGCGAGTTCCGTCGGAAATTGACCTTTAACCATGCTTTGACGTTATTGCAACAACGTTACGAGCAATTTTGTTCAAATCGTCTCCTTTTAGCAAAATAAGCCTAATGGGGCCATAAACGACAAATTGCCAATTCGGCTGTCCTAGAACAGTCAGTTTTTGTCCAAATCCTGTAAATCGCACGATTTAGGGCTATTTCCATCATTTCGATCAATCCTGAGCTTAGAAATGGTCAATTCCGTGAAATCGGCGAGTTTCGTCGGAAATTGACCGTTAACCATGTTTTGACGTTATTTCAACAACGTTACGAGCAATTCTGTTCAAATCGTCTCCTTTTAGCAAAATAAGCCTAATGGGGCCATAAACGACAAATTGCCAATTCGGCTGTCCTAGAACAGTCAGTTTTTGTCCAAATCCTGTAAATCGCACGATTTAGGGCTATTTCTATCAATCCTGGGTTTCAAAATCGTCAATTCCGTGAAATCGGCGAGTTCCGTCGGAAATTGACCTTTAACCATGCTTTGACGTTATTGCAACAACGTTACGAGCAATTTTGTTCAAATCGTCTCCTTTTAGCAATATAAGCCTAATGGGGCCATAAACGACAAATTGCCAAATCGGCTGTCCTAGAGCAGTCAATTTTTGTCCAAATCCTGTAAATCGCACGATTTAGGGCTATTTCCATCAATCCTGAGTTTCAAAAACGCCAATTCCGTGAAATCGGCGAGTTTCATTGGAAATTGGCCGTTAACCATGCTGTGACGTTATTTCAACAATGTTACGAGTAATTTTGTTCAAATCGTGTCCTTTTAGCAAAATAAGCCTAATGGGGCCATAAACGACAAATCGTCAACTTGGCTGTCCTAGAACAGTCAATTTTTGTCCAAATCCTGTAAATCGCACGATTTAGGGCTCTTCCCTTCATTTCGATCAATCCTAAGTTTTAAAATCGTCAATTCCGTGAAATCGGCGAGTTTCGTCGGAAATTGACCGTTAACCATGTTTTGAGGTTATTTCAACAACGCTACGAGCAATTTTGTTCAAATCGCCTCCTTTTAGCAAAATAAGCCTAATGGGGCCATAAACGACAAATTGCCAATTCGGCTGTCTTAGAACAGTCAGGTTTTGTCCAAATCCTGTAAATCGCACGATTTAGGGCTATTTCTATCAATCCTGGGTTTCAAAATCGTCAATTCCGTGAAATCGGCGAGTTTCGTCGGAAATTGACCGTTAACCATGTTTTGACGTTATTTCAGCAACGTTACGAGCAATTTTGTTCAAATCGTCTGCTTTTAGCAAAATAAGCCTAATGGGGCCATAAACGACAAATTTCCAATTCGGCTGTCCTAGAACAGTCAGTTTTTGTCCAAATCCTGTAAATCGCACGATTTAGGGCTATTTCCATCATTTCGAGCAATCCTGAGTTTCAAAATCGTCAATTCCGTGAAATCGGCGAGTTCCGTCGGAAATTGACCTTTAACCATGCTTTGACGTTATTGCAACAACGTTACGAGCAATTTTGTTCAAATCGTCTCCTTTTAGCAAAATAAGCCTAATGGGGCCATAAACGACAAATTGCCAATTCGGCTGTCCTAGAACAGTCAGTTTTTGTCCAAATCCTGTAAATCGCACGATTTAGGGCTATTTCTATCAATCCTGGGTTTCGAAATCGTCAATTCCGTGAAATCGTCGAGTTTCGTCGGAAATTTACAGTTATACATGTTTGAGGTTTTTTCAACAACGCTACGAGCAATTTTGTTCAAATCGTCTCCTTTTAGCAAAATAAGCCTAATGGGGCCATAAACGACAAATCGTCAATTCCACTGTCCTAGAACAGTCAGTTTTTGTTTAAATCCTGTAAATCGGACGATTTCGGGCTATTTCCATCATTTCGATCATTCCTGAGTTTCAAAATCGTCAATTCCGTGAAATCGGCGAGTTCCGTCGGAAATTGACCTTTAACCATGCTTTGACGTTATTGCAACAACGTTACGAGCAATTTTGTTCAAATCGTCTCCTTTTAGCAAAATAAGCCTAATGGGGCCATAAACGACAAATTGCCAATTCGGCTGTCCTAGAACAGTCAGTTTTTGTCCAAATCCTGTAAATCGCACGATTTAGGGCTATTTCCATCATTTCGATCAATCCTGAGCTTAGAAATGGTCAATTCCGTGAAATCGGCGAGTTTCGTCGGAAATTGACCGTTAACCATGTTTTGACGTTATTTCAACAACGTTACGAGCAATTCTGTTCAAATCGTCTCCTTTTAGCAAAATAAGCCTAATGGGGCCATAAACGACAAATTGCCAATTCGGCTGTCCTAGAACAGTCAGTTTTTGTCCAAATCCTGTAAATCGCACGATTTAGGGCTATTTCTATCAATCCTGGGTTTCAAAATCGTCAATTCCGTGAAATCGGCGAGTTCCGTCGGAAATTGACCTTTAACCATGCTTTGACGTTATTGCAACAACGTTACGAGCAATTTTGTTCAAATCGTCTCCTTTTAGCAATATAAGCCTAATGGGGCCATAAACGACAAATTGCCAAATCGGCTGTCCTAGAGCAGTCAATTTTTGTCCAAATCCTGTAAATCGCACGATTTAGGGCTATTTCCATCAATCCTGAGTTTCAAAAACGCCAATTCCGTGAAATCGGCGAGTTTCATTGGAAATTGGCCGTTAACCATGCTGTGACGTTATTTCAACAATGTTACGAGTAATTTTGTTCAAATCGTGTCCTTTTAGCAAAATAAGCCTAATGGGGCCATTAACGACAAATCGTCAACTTGGCTGTCCTAGAACAGTCAATTTTTGTCCAAATCCTGTAAATCGCACGATTTAGGGCTCTTCCCTTCATTTCGATCAATCCTAAGTTTTAAAATCGTCAATTCCGTGAAATCGGCGAGTTTCGTCGGAAATTGACCGTTAACCATGTTTTGAGGTTATTTCAACAACGCTACGAGCAATTTTGTTCAAATCGCCTCCTTTTAGCAAAATAAGCCTAATGGGGCCATAAACGACAAATTGCCAATTCGGCTGTCTTAGAACAGTCAGGTTTTGTCCAAATCCTGTAAATCGCACGATTTAGGGCTATTTCTATCAATCCTGGGTTTCAAAATCGTCAATTCCGTGAAATCGGCGAGTTTCGTCGGAAATTGACCGTTAACCATGTTTTGACGTTATTTCAGCAACGTTACGAGCAATTTTGTTCAAATCGTCTGCTTTTAGCAAAATAAGCCTAATGGGGCCATAAACGACAAATTTCCAATTCGGCTGTCCTAGAACAGTCAGTTTTTGTCCAAATCCTGTAAATCGCACGATTTAGGGCTATTTCCATCATTTCGAGCAATCCTGAGTTTCAAAATCGTCAATTCCGTGAAATCGGCGAGTTCCGTCGGAAATTGACCTTTAACCATGCTTTGACGTTATTGCAACAACGTTACGAGCAATTTTGTTCAAATCGTCTCCTTTTAGCAAAATAAGCCTAATGGGGCCATAAACGACAAATTGCCAATTCGGCTGTCCTAGAACAGTCCGTTTTTGTCCAAATCCTGTAAATCGCACGATTTAGGGCTATTTCCATCATTTCGATCAATCCTGAGCTTAGAAATGGTCAATTCCGTGAAATCGGCGAGTTTCGTCGGAAATTGACCGTTAACCATGTTTTGACGTTATTTCAACAACGTTACGAGCAATTTTGTTCAAATCGTCTCCTTTTAGCAAAATAAGCCTAATGGGGCCATAAACGACAAATTGCCAATTCGGCTGTCCTAGAACAGTCAGTTTTTGTCCAAATCCTGTAAATCGCACGATTTAGGGCTATTTCTATCAATCCTGGGTTTCAAAATCGTCAATTCCGTGAAATCGGCGAGTTTCGTCGGAAATTGACCGTTAACCATGTTTTGACGTTATTTCAGCAACGTTACGAGCAATTTTGTTCAAATCGTCTGCTTTTAGCAAAATAAGCCTAATGGGGCCATAAACGACAAATTGCCAATTCGGCTGTCTTAGAACAGTCAGGTTTTGTCCAAATCCTGTAAATCGCACGATTTAGGGCTATTTCTATCAATCCTGGGTTTCAAAATCGTCAATTCCGTGAAATCGGCGAGTTTCGTCGGAAATTGACCGTTAACCATGTTTTGACGTTATTTCAGCAACGTTACGAGCAATTTTGTTCAAATCGTCTGCTTTTAGCAAAATAAGCCTAATGGGGCCATAAACGACAAATTTCCAATTCGGCTGTCCTAGAACAGTCAGTTTTTGTCCAAATCCTGTAAATCGCACGATTTAGGGCTATTTCCATCATTTCGATCAATCCTGAGTTTCAAAATCGTCACTTCCGTGAAATCGGCGAGTTTCGTCGAAAATTGACCGAAAACCATGTTGTGACATTATTTCAACAACGCTACGAATAATTTTTTTCAAATCGTCTCCTTTTAGCAAAATAAGCCTAATGGGGCCATAAACGACAAATTGCCAAATCGGCTGTCCTAGAACAGTCAGTTTTTGTCCAAATCGTGTAAATCGCACGATTTAGGGCTATTTCTATCAATCCTGGGTTTCGAAATCGTCAATTCCGTGAAATCGTCGAGTTTCGTCGGAAATTGACAGTTATCCATGTTTTGACGTTATTTCAGCAACGTTACGAGCAATTTTGTTCAAATCGTCTGCTTTTAGCAAAATAAGCCTAATGGGGCCATAAACGACAAATTTCCAATTCGGCTGTCCTAGAACAGTCAGTTTTTGTCCAAATCCTGTAAATCGCACGATTTAGGGCTATTTCCATCATTTCGATCAATCCTGAGTTTCAAAATCGTCACTTCCGTGAAATCGGCGAGTTTCGTCGAAAATTGACCGAAAACCATGTTGTGACATTATTTCAACAACGCTACGAGTAATTTTGTTCAAATCGTCTCCTTTTAGCAATATAAGCCTAATGGGGCCATAAACGACAAATTGCCAAATCGGCTGTCCTAGAACAGTCAATTTTTGTCCAAATCCTGTAAATCGCACGATTTAGGGCTATTTCCTTAATTTCGATCAATCCTGAGTTTCAAAATCGCCAATTTCGTGAAATCGGCGACTTTCGTCGGAAATTGACGGTTAACCATGCTTTGACGTTATTTCAACAACGCTACGAGTAATTTTGTTCAAATCGTCTTCTTTTAGCAACATAAGCCTAATGGGGCCATAAACGACAAATTGCCAATTCGGCTGTGCTAGAACATTCAGTTTTTGTCCAAATCCTGTAAATCGCACGATTTAGGGCTATTTCCATCATTTCGATCAATCCTAAGATTTAAAATCGTCACTTCCGTGAAATCGGCGAGGTTCGTCGGAAATTGACCGTTAACCATGTTTTGACGTTATTTCAACAACTCTATGAGCAATTTTGTTCAAATCGTCTCCTTTTAGCAAAATAAGCCTAATGGGGCCATAAACGACAAATTGCCAATTCGGCTGTGCTAGAACAGTCAGTTTTTGTCCAAATCCTGTAAATCGCACGATTTAGGGCTATTTCCATCATTTCGATCAATCCTGAGTTTCAAAATCGCCAATTTCGTGAAATCGGCGAGTTTCGTCGAAAATTGACCGAAAACCATGTTTTGACATTATTTCAACAACGCTACGAAATATTTTTTTCAAATCGTGTCCTTTTAGCAAAATAAGCCTAATGGGGCCATAAACGACAAATTGCCAATTCGGCTGTCCTAGAACAGTCAGTTTTTGTCCAAATCCTGTAAATCGCACGATTTAGGGCTATTTCTATCAATCCTGGGTTTCGAAATCGTCAATTCCGTGAAATCGTCGAGTTTCGTCGGAAATTTACAGTTATACATGTTTGAGGTTTTTTCAACAACGCTACGAGCAATTTTGTTCAAATCGTCTCCTTTTAGCAAAATAAGCCTAATGGGGCCATAAACGACAAATCGTCAATTCCACTGTCCTAGAACAGTCAGTTTTTGTTTAAATCCTGTAAATCGGACGATTTCGGGCTATTTCCATCATTTCGATCATTCCTGAGTTTCAAAATCGTCAATTCCGTGAAATCGGCGAGTTCCGTCGGAAATTGACCTTTAACCATGCTTTGACGTTATTGCAACAACGTTACGAGCAATTTTGTTCAAATCGTCTCCTTTTAGCAAAATAAGCCTAATGGGGCCATAAACGACAAATTGCCAATTCGGCTGTCCTAGAACAGTCAGTTTTTGTCCAAATCCTGTAAATCGCACGATTTAGGGCTATTTCCATCATTTCGATCAATCCTGAGCTTAGAAATGGTCAATTCCGTGAAATCGGCGAGTTTCGTCGGAAATTGACCGTTAACCATGTTTTGACGTTATTTCAACAACGTTACGAGCAATTCTGTTCAAATCGTCTCCTTTTAGCAAAATAAGCCTAATGGGGCCATAAACGACAAATTGCCAATTCGGCTGTCCTAGAACAGTCAGTTTTTGTCCAAATCCTGTAAATCGCACGATTTAGGGCTATTTCTATCAATCCTGGGTTTCAAAATCGTCAATTCCGTGAAATCGGCGAGTTCCGTCGGAAATTGACCTTTAACCATGCTTTGACGTTATTGCAACAACGTTACGAGCAATTTTGTTCAAATCGTCTCCTTTTAGCAATATAAGCCTAATGGGGCCATAAACGACAAATTGCCAAATCGGCTGTCCTAGAGCAGTCAATTTTTGTCCAAATCCTGTAAATCGCACGATTTAGGGCTATTTCCATCAATCCTGAGTTTCAAAAACGCCAATTCCGTGAAATCGGCGAGTTTCATTGGAAATTGGCCGTTAACCATGCTGTGACGTTATTTCAACAATGTTACGAGTAATTTTGTTCAAATCGTGTCCTTTTAGCAAAATAAGCCTAATGGGGCCATAAACGACAAATCGTCAACTTGGCTGTCCTAGAACAGTCAATTTTTGTCCAAATCCTGTAAATCGCACGATTTAGGGCTCTTCCCTTCATTTCGATCAATCCTAAGTTTTAAAATCGTCAATTCCGTGAAATCGGCGAGTTTCATTGGAAATTGGCCGTTAACCATGCTGTGACGTTATTTCAACAACGCTACGAGCAATTTTGTTCAAATCGCCTCCTTTTAGCAAAATAAGCCTAATGGGGCCATAAACGACAAATTGCCAATTCGGCTGTCTTAGAACAGTCAGGTTTTGTCCAAATCCTGTAAATCGCACGATTTAGGGCTATTTCTATCAATCCTGGGTTTCAAAATCGTCAATTCCGTGAAATCGGCGAGTTTCGTCGGAAATTGACCGTTAACCATGTTTTGACGTTATTTCAGCAACGTTACGAGCAATTTTGTTCAAATCGTCTGCTTTTAGCAAAATAAGCCTAATGGGGCCATAAACGACAAATTTCCAATTCGGCTGTCCTAGAACAGTCAGTTTTTGTCCAAATCCTGTAAATCGCACGATTTAGGGCTATTTCCATCATTTCGAGCAATCCTGAGTTTCAAAATCGTCAATTCCGTGAAATCGGCGAGTTCCGTCGGAAATTGACCTTTAACCATGCTTTGACGTTATTGCAACAACGTTACGAGCAATTTTGTTCAAATCGTCTCCTTTTAGCAAAATAAGCCTAATGGGGCCATAAACGACAAATTGCCAATTCGGCTGTCCTAGAACAGTCCGTTTTTGTCCAAATCCTGTAAATCGCACGATTTAGGGCTATTTCCATCATTTCGAACAATCCTGAGCTTAGAAATGGTCAATTCCGTGAAATCGGCGAGTTTCGTCGGAAATTGACCGTTAACCATGTTTTGACGTTATTTCAACAACGTTACGAGCAATTTTGTTCAAATCGTCTCCTTTTAGCAAAATAAGCCTAATGGGGCCATAAACGACAAATTGCCAATTCGGCTGTCCTAGAACAGTCAGTTTTTGTCCAAATCCTGTAAATCGCACGATTTAGGGCTATTTCCATCATTTCGATCAATCCTGAGTTTCAAAATCGCCAATTTCGTGAAATCGGCGAGTTTCGTCGAAAATTGACCGAAAACCATGTTTTGACATTATTTCAACAACGCTACGAAATATTTTTTTCAAATCGTGTCCTTTTAGCAAAATAAGCCTAATGGGGCCATAAACGACAAATTGCCAATTCGGCTGTCCTAGAACAGTCAGTTTTTGTCCAAATCCTGTAAATCGCACGATTTAGGGCTATTTCTATCAATCCTGGGTTTCGAAATCGTCAATTCCGTGAAATCGTCGAGTTTCGTCGGAAATTTACTGTTATACATGTTTGAGGTTTTTTCAACAACGCTACGAGCAATTTTGTTCAAATCGTCTCCTTTTAGCAAAATAAGTCTAATGGGGCCATAAACGACAAATCGTCAATTCCACTGTCCTAGAACAGTCAGTTTTTGTCCAAATCCTGTAAATCGCACGATTTAGGGCTCTTCCCTTCATTTCGATCAATCCTAAGTTTTAAAATCGTCAATTCCGTGAAATCGGCGAGTTCCGTCGGAAATTGACCTTTAACCATGCTTTGACGTTATTGCAACAACGTTACGAGCAATTTTGTTCAAATCGTCTCCTTTTAGCAAAATAAGCCTAATGGGGCCATAAACGACAAATTGCCAAATCGGCTGTCCTAGAGCAGTCAATTTTTGTCCAAATCCTGTAAATCGCACGATTTAGGGCTATTTCCATCAATCCTGAGTTTCAAAAACGCCAATTCCGTGAAATCGGCGAGTTTCATTGGAAATTGGCCGTTAACCATGCTGTGACGTTATTTCAACAATGTTACGAGTAATTTTGTTCAAATCGTGTCCTTTTAGCAAAATAAGCCTAATGGGGCCATAAACGACAAATCGTCAACTTGGCTGTCCTAGAACAGTCAATTTTTGTCCAAATCCTGTAAATCGCACGATTTAGGGCTCTTCCCTTCATTTCGATCAATCCTAAGTTTTAAAATCGTCAATTCCGTGAAATCGGCGAGTTCCGTCGGAAATTGACCTTTAACCATGCTTTGACGTTATTTCAGCAACGTTACGAGCAATTTTGTTCAAATCGTCTGCTTTTAGCAACATAAGCCTAATGGGGCCATAAACGACAAATCGTCAATTCCACTGTCCTAGAACAGTCAGTTTTTGTTTAAATCCTGTAAATCGGACGATTTCGGGCTATTTCCATCATTTCGATCATTCCTGAGTTTCAAAATCGTCAATTCCGTGAAATCGGCGAGTTCCGTCGGAAATTGACCTTTAACCATGCTTTGACGTTATTGCAACAACGTTACGAGCAATTTTGTTCAAATCGTCTCCTTTTAGCAATATAAGCCTAATGGGGCCATAAACGACAAATTGCCAATTCGGCTGTCCTAGAACAGTCAGTTTTTGTCCAAATCCTGTAAATCGCACGATTTAGGGCTATTTCCATCATTTCGAACAATCCTGAGTTTCAAAATCGTCAATTCCGTGAAATCGGCGAGTTCCGTCGGAAATTGACCTTTAACCATGCTTTGATGTTATTGCAACAACGTTACGAGCAATTTTGTTCAAATCGTCTCCTTTTAGCAAAATAAGCCTAATGGGGCCATAAACGACAAATTGCCAATTCGGCTGTCCTAGAACAGTCAGTTTTTGTCCAAATCCTGTAAATCGCACAATTTAGGGCTATTTCCATCATTTCGATCAATCCTGAGTTTCAAAATCGTCACTTCCGTGAAATCGGCGAGTTTCGTCGAAAATTGACCGAAAACCATGTTGTGACATTATTTCAACAACGCTACGAAATATTTTTTTCAAATCGTGTCCTTTTAGCAAAATAAGCCTAATGGGGCCATAAACGACAAATTGCCAATTCGGCTGTCCTAGAACAGTCAGTTTTTGTCCAAATCCTGTAAATCGCACGATTTAGGGCTATTTCTATCAATCCTGGGTTTCGAAATCGTCAATTCCGTGAAATCGTCGAGTTTCGTCGGAAATTTACTGTTATACATGTTTGAGGTTTTTTCAACAACGCTACGAGCAATTTTGTTCAAATCGTCTCCTTTTAGCAAAATAAGCCTAATGGGGCCATAAACGACAAATCGTCAATTCCACTGTCCTAGAACAGTCAGTTTTTGTCCAAATCCTGTAAATCGCACGATTTAGGGCTCTTCCCTTCATTTCGATCAATCCTAAGTTTTAAAATCGTCAATTCCGTGAAATCGGCGAGTTCCGTCGGAAATTGACCTTTAACCATGCTTTGACGTTATTGCAACAACGTTACGAGCAATTTTGTTCAAATCGTCTCCTTTTAGCAATATAAGCCTAATGGGGCCATAAACGACAAATTGCCAAATCGGCTGTCCTAGAGCAGTCAATTTTTGTCCAAATCCTGTAAATCGCACGATTTAGGGCTATTTCCATCAATCCTGAGTTTCAAAAACGCCAATTCCGTGAAATCGGCGAGTTACATTGGAAATTGGCCGTTAACCATGCTGTGACGTTATTTCAACAATGTTACGAGTAATTTTGTTCAAATCGTGTCCTTTTAGCAAAATAAGCCTAATGGGGCCATAAACGACAAATCGTCAACTTGGCTGTCCTAGAACAGTCAATTTTTGTCCAAATCCTGTAAATCGCACGATTTAGGGCTCTTCCCTTCATTTCGATCAATCCTAAGTTTTAAAATCGTCAATTCCGTGAAATCGGCGAGTTTCGTCGGAAATTGACCATTAACCATGTTTTGAGGTTATTTCAACAACGCTACGAGCAATTTTGTTCAAATCGCCTCCTTTTAGCAAAATAAGCCTAATGGGGCCATAAACGACAAATTGCCAATTCGGCTGTCCTAGAACAGTCAGTTTTTGTCCAAATCCTGTAAATCGCACGATTTAGGGCTATTTCCATCATTTCGATCAATCCTGAGCTTAGAAATGGTCAATTCCGTGAAATCGGCGAGTTTCGTCGGAAATTGACCGTTAACCATGTTTTGACGTTATTTCAACAACGTTACGAGCAATTCTGTTCAAATCGTCTCCTTTTAGCAAAATAAGCCTAATGGGGCCATAAACGACAAATTGCCAATTCGGCTGTCCTAGAACAGTCAGTTTTTGTCCAAATCCTGTAAATCGCACGATTTAGGGCTATTTCTATCAATCCTGGGTTTCAAAATCGTCAATTCCGTGAAATCGGCGAGTTCCGTCGGAAATTGACCTTTAACCATGCTTTGACGTTATTGCAACAACGTTACGAGCAATTTTGTTCAAATCGTCTCCTTTTAGCAATATAAGCCTAATGGGGCCATAAACGACAAATTGCCAAATCGGCTGTCCTAGAGCAGTCAATTTTTGTCCAAATCCTGTAAATCGCACGATTTAGGGCTATTTCCATCAATCCTGAGTTTCAAAAACGCCAATTCCGTGAAATCGGCGAGTTTCATTGGAAATTGGCCGTTAACCATGCTGTGACGTTATTTCAACAATGTTACGAGTAATTTTGTTCAAATCGTGTCCTTTTAGCAAAATAAGCCTAATGGGGCCATAAACGACAAATCGTCAACTTGGCTGTCCTAGAACAGTCAATTTTTGTCCAAATCCTGTAAATCGCACGATTTAGGGCTCTTTCCTTCATTTCGATCAATCCTAAGTTTTAAAATCGTCAATTCCGTGAAATCGGCGAGTTCCGTCGGAAATTGACCTTTAACCATGCTTTGACGTTATTTCAGCAACGTTACGAGCAATTTTGTTCAAATCGTCTGCTTTTAGCAAAATAAGCCTAATGGGGCCATAAACGACAAATTTCCAATTCGGCTGTCCTAGAACAGTCAGTTTTTGTCCAAATCCTGTAAATCGCACGATTTAGGGCTATTTCCATCATTTCGATCAATCCTAAGATTTAAAATCGTCACTTCCGTGAAATCGGCGAGGTTCGTCGGAAATTGACCGTTAACCATGTTTTGACGTTATTTCAACAACTCTATGAGCAATTTTGTTCAAATCGTCTCCTTTTAGCAAAATAAGCCTAATGGGGCCATAAACGACAAATTGCCAATTCGGCTGTGCTAGAACAGTCAGTTTTTGTCCAAATCCTGTAAATCGCACGATTTAGGGCTATTTCCATCATTTCGATCAATCCTGAGTTTCAAAATCGCCAATTTCGTGAAATCGGCGAGTTTCGTCGAAAATTGACCGAAAACCATGTTTTGATATTATTTCAACAACGCTACGAAATATTTTTTTCAAATCGTGTCCTTTTAGCAAAATAAGCCTAATGGGGCCATAAACGACAAATTGCCAATTCGGCTGTCCTAGAACAGTCAGTTTTTGTCCAAATCCTGTAAATCGCACGATTTAGGGCTATTTCTATCAATCCTGGGTTTCAAAATCGTCAATTCCGTGAAATCGGCGAGTTTCGTCGGAAATTGACCGTTAACCATGTTTTGAGGTTATTTCAACAACGCTACGAGCAATTTTGTTCAAATCGCCTCCTTTTAGCAAAATAAGCCTAATGGGGCCATAAACGACAAATTGCCAATTCGGCTGTCTTAGAACAGTCAGGTTTTGTCCAAATCCTGTAAATCGCACGATTTAGGGCTATTTCTATCAATCCTGGGTTTCAAAATCGTCAATTCCGTGAAATCGGCGAGTTTCGTCGGAAATTGACCGTTAACCATGTTTTGACGTTATATCAGTAACGTTACGAGCAATTTTGTTCAAATCGTCTGCTTTTAGCAAAATAAGCCTAATGGGGCCATAAACGACAAATTGCCAATTCGGCTGTCCTAGAACAGTCAGTTTTTGTCCAAATCCTGTAAATCGCACGATTTAGGGCTATTTCCATCATTTCGAGCAATCCTGAGTTTCAAAATCGTCAATTCCGTGAAATCGGCGAGTTCCGTCGGAAATTGACCTTTAACCATGCTTTGACGTTATTGCAACAACGTTACGAGCAATTTTGTTCAAATCGTCTCCTTTTAGCAAAATAAGCCTAATGGGGCCATAAACGACAAATTGCCAATTCGGCTGTCCTAGAACAGTCAGTTTTTGTCCAAATCCTGTAAATCGCACGATTTAGGGCTATTTCTATCAATCCTGGGTTTCAAAATCGTCAATTCCGTGAAATCGGCGAGTTTCGTCGGAAATTGACCGTTAACCATGTTTTGACGTTATTTCAGTAACGTTACGAGCAATTTTGTTCAAATCGTCTGCTTTTAGCAAAATAAGCCTAATGGGGCCATAAACGACAAATTGCCAATTCGGCTGTCTTAGAACAGTCAGTTTTTGTTTAAAATCCTGTAAATCGCACGATTTAGGGCTATTTCTATCAATCCTGGGTTTCAAAATCGTCAATTCCGTGAAATCGGCGAGTTCCGTCGGAAATTGACCTTTAACCATGCTTTGACGTTATTGCAACAACGTTACGAGCAATTTTGTTCAAATCGTCTCCTTTTAGCAATATAAGCCTAATGGGGCCATAAACGACAAATTTCCAATTCGGCTGTCCTAGAACAGTCAGTTTTTGTCCAAATCCTGTAAATCGCACGATTTAGGGCTATTTCCATCATTTCGAGCAATCCTGAGTTTCAAAATCGTCAATTCCGTGAAATCAGCGAGTTCCGTCGGAAATTGACCTTTAACCATGCTTTGACGTTATTGCAACAACGTTACGAGCAATTTTGTTCAAATCGTCTCCTTTTAGCAAAATAAGCCTAATGGGGCCATAAACGACAAATTGCCAATTCGGCTGTCCTAGAACAGTCAGTTTTTGTCCAAATCCTGTAAATCGCACAATTTAGGGCTATTTCCATCATTTCGATCAATCCTGAGTTTCAAAATCGTCACTTCCGTGAAATCGGCGAGTTTCGTCGAAAATTGACCGAAAACCATGTTGTGACATTATTTCAACAACGCTACGAATAATTTTTTTCAAATCGTCTCCTTTTAGCAAAATAAGCCTAATGGGGCCATAAAGGACAAATTTCCAATTCGGCTGTCCTAGAACAGTCAGTTTTTGTCCAAATCGTGTAAATCGCACGATTTAGGGCTATTTCTATCAATCCTGGGTTTCGAATTCGTCAATTCCGTGAAATCGTCGAGTTTCGTCGGAAATTGACAGTTATCCATGTTTTGAGGTTTTTTCAACAACGCTACGAGTAATTTTGTTCAAATCGTCTCCTTTTAGCAATATAAGCCTAATGGGGCCATAAACGACAAATTGCCAAATCGGCTGTCCTAGAACAGTCAATTTTTGTCCAAATCCTGTAAATCGCACGATTTAGGGCTATTTCCTTAATTTCGATCAATCCTGAGTTTCAAAATCGCCAATTTCGTGAAATCGGCGACTTTCGTCGGAAATTGACGGTTAACCATGCTTTGACGTTATTTCAACAACGCTACGAGTAATTTTGTTCAAATCGTCTTCTTTTAGCAATATAAGCCTAATGGGGCCATAAACGACAAATTGCCAATTCGGCTGTGCTAGAACATTCAGTTTTTGTCCAAATCCTGTAAATCGCACGATTTAGGGCTATTTCCATCATTTCGATCAATCCTAAGATTTAAAATCGTCACTTCCGTGAAATCGGCGAGGTTCGTCGGAAATTGACCGTTAACCATGTTTTGACGTTATTTCAACAACTCTATGAGCAATTTTGTTCAAATCGTCTCCTTTTAGCAAAATAAGCCTAATGGGGCCATAAACGACAAATTGCCAATTCGGCTGTGCTAGAACAGTCAGTTTTTGTCCAAATCCTGTAAATCGCACGATTTAGGGCTATTTCCATCATTTCGATCAATCCTGAGTTTCAAAATCGCCAATTTCGTGAAATCGGCGAGTTTCGTCGAAAATTGACCGAAAACCATGTTTTTACATTATTTCAACAACGCTACGAAATATTTTTTTCAAATCGTGTCCTTTTAGCAAAATAAGTCTAATGGGGCCATAAACGACAAATTGCCAATTCGGCTGTCCTAGAACAGTCAGTTTTTGTCCAAATCCTGTAAATCGCACGATTTAGGGCTATTTCTATCAATCCTGGGTTTCGAAATCGTCAATTCCGTGAAATCGTCGAGTTTCGTCGGAAATTTACTGTTATACATGTTTGAGGTTTTTTCAACAACGCTACGAGCAATTTTGTTCAAATCGTCTCCTTTTAGCAAAATAAGCCTAATGGGGCCATAAACGACAAATCGTCAATTCCACTGTCCTAGAACAGTCAGTTTTTGTTTAAATCCTGTAAATCGGACGATTTCGGGCTATTTCCATCATTTCGATCATTCCTGAGTTTCAAAATCGTCAATTCCGTGAAATCGGCGAGTTCCGTCGGAAATTGACCTTTAACCATGCTTTGACGTTATTGCAACAACGTTACGAGCAATTTTGTTCAAATCGTCTCCTTTTAGCAAAATAAGCCTAATGGGGCCATAAACGACAAATTGCCAATTCGGCTGTCCTAGAACAGTCAGTTTTTGTCCAAATCCTGTAAATCGCACGATTTAGGGCTATTTCCATCATTTCGATCAATCCTGAGCTTAGAAATGGTCAATTCCGTGAAATCGGCGAGTTTCGTCGGAAATTGACCGTTAACCATGTTTTGACGTTATTTCAACAACGTTACGAGCAATTCTGTTCAAATCGTCTCCTTTTAGCAAAATAAGCCTAATGGGGCCATAAACGACAAATTGCCAATTCGGCTGTCCTAGAACAGTCAGTTTTTGTCCAAATCCTGTAAATCGCACGATTTAGGGCTATTTCTATCAATCCTGGGTTTCAAAATCGTCAATTCCGTGAAATCGGCGAGTTCCGTCGGAAATTGACCTTTAACCATGCTTTGACGTTATTGCAACAACGTTACGAGCAATTTTGTTCAAATCGTCTCCTTTTAGCAATATAAGCCTAATGGGGCCATAAACGACAAATTGCCAAATCGGCTCTCCTAGAGCAGTCAATTTTTGTCCAAATCCTGTAAATCGCACGATTTAGGGCTCTTCCCTGCATTTCGATCAATCCTAAGTTTTAAAATCGTCAATTCCGTGAAATCGGCGAGTTCCGTCGGAAATTGACCTTTAACCATGCTTTGACGTTATTTCAGCAACGTTACGAGCAATTTTGTTCAAATCGTCTGCTTTTAGCAAAATAAGCCTAATGGGGCCATAAACGACAAATTTCCAATTCGGCTGTCCTAGAACAGTCAGTTTTTGTCCAAATCCTGTAAATCGCACGATTTAGGGCTATTTCCATCATTTCGATCAATCCTAAGATTTAAAATCGTCACTTCCGTGAAATCGGCGAGGTTCGTCGGAAATTGACCGTTAACCATGTTTTGACGTTATTTCAACAACTCTATGAGCAATTTTGTTCAAATCGTCTCCTTTTAGCAAAATAAGCCTAATGGGGCCATAAACGACAAATTGCCAATTCGGCTGTGCTAGAACAGTCAGTTTTTGTCCAAATCCTGTAAATCGCACGATTTAGGGCTATTTCCATCATTTCGATCAATCCTGAGTTTCAAAATCGCCAATTTCGTGAAATCGGCGAGTTTCGTCGAAAATTGACCGAAAACCATGTTTTGACATTATTTCAACAACGCTACGAAATATTTTTTTCAAATCGTGTCCTTTTAGCAAAATAAGCCTAATGGGGCCATAAACGACAAATTGCCAATTCGGCTGTCCTAGAACAGTCAGTTTTTGTCCAAATCCTGTAAATCGCACGATTTAGGGCTATTTCTATCAATCCTGGGTTTCGAAATCGTCAATTCCGTGAAATCGTCGAGTTTCGTCGGAAATTTACAGTTATACATGTTTGAGGTTTTTTCAACAACGCTACGAGCAATTTTGTTCAAATCGTCTCCTTTTAGCAAAATAAGCCTAATGGGGCCATAAACGACAAATTGCCAATTCGGCTGTCCTAGAACAGTCAGTTTTTGTCCAAATCCTGTAAATCGCACAATTTAGGGCTATTTCCATCATTTCGATCAATCCTGAGTTTCAAAATCGTCACTTCCGTGAAATCGGCGAGTTTCGTCGAAAATTGACCGAAAACCATGTTGTGACATTATTTCAACAACGCTACGAATAATTTTTTTCAAATCGTCTCCTTTTAGCAAAATAAGCCTAATGGGGCCATAAACGACAAATTTCCAATTCGGCTGTCCTAGAACAGTCAGTTTTTGTCCAAATCGTGTAAATCGCACGATTTAGGGCTATTTCTATCAATCCTGGGTTTCGAATTCGTCAATTCCGTGAAATCGTCGAGTTTCGTCGGAAATTGACAGTTATCCATGTTTTGAGGTTTTTTCAACAACGCTACGAGTAATTTTGTTCAAATCGTCTCCTTTTAGCAATATAAGCCTAATGGGGCCATAAACGACAAATTGCCAAATCGGCTGTCCTAGAACAGTCAATTTTTGTCCAAATCCTGTAAATCGCACGATTTAGGGCTATTTCTATCAATCCTGGGTTTCGAATTCGTCAATTCCGTGAAATCGTCGAGTTTCGTCGGAAATTGACAGTTATCCATGTTTTGAGGTTTTTTCAACAACGCTACGAGTAATTTTGTTCAAATCGTCTCCTTTTAGCAATATAAGCCTAATGGGGCCATAAACGACAAATTGCCAAATCGGCTGTCCTAGAACAGTCAATTTTTGTCCAAATCCTGTAAATCGCACGATTTAGGGCTATTTCCTTAATTTCGATCAATCCTGAGTTTCAAAATCGCCAATTTCGTGAAATCGGCGACTTTCGTCGGAAATTGACGGTTAACCATGCTTTGACGTTATTTCAACAACGCTACGAGTAATTTTGTTCAAATCGTCTCCTTTTAGCAAAATAAGCCTAATGGGGCCATAAACGACAAATTGCCAATTCGGCTGTCCTAGAACAGTCAGTTTTTGTCCAAATCCTGTAAATCGCACGATTTAGGGCTATTTCCATCATTTCGAGCAATCCTGAGTTTCAAAATCGTCAATTCCGTGAAATCGGCGAGTTCCGTCGGAAATTGACCTTTAACCATGCTTTGACGTTATTGCAACAACGTTACGAGCAATTTTGTTCAAATCGTCTCCTTTTAGCAAAATAAGCCTAATGGGGCCATAAACGACAAATTGCCAATTCGGCTGTCCTAGAACAGTCAGTTTTTGTCCAAATCCTGTAAATCGCACGATTTAGGGCTATTTCTATCAATCCTGGGTTTCAAAATCGTCAATTCCGTGAAATCGGCGAGTTTCGTCGGAAATTGACCGTTAACCATGTTTTGACGTTATTTCAGTAACGTTACGAGCAATTTTGTTCAAATCGTCTGCTTTTAGCAAAATAAGCCTAATGGGGCCATAAACGACAAATTGCCAATTCGGCTGTGCTAGAACAGTCAGTTTTTGTCCAAATCCTGTAAATCGCACAATTTAGGGCTATTTCCATCATTTCGATCAATCCTGAGTTTCAAAATCGTCACTTCCGTGAAATCGGCGAGTTTCGTCGAAAATTGACCGAAAACCATGTTGTGACATTATTTCAACAACGTTACGAGCAATTTTGTTCAAATCGTCTCCTTTTAGCAAAATAAGCCTAATGGGGCCATAAACGACAAATTGCCAATTCGGCTGTCCTAGAACAGTCAGTTTTTGTCCAAATCCTGTAAATCGCACGATTTAGGGCTATTTCTATCAATCCTGGGTTTCGAATTCGTCAATTCCGTGAAATCGTCGAGTTTCGTCGGAAATTGACGGTTAACCATGCTTTGACGTTATTTCAACAACGCTACGAGTAATTTTGTTCAAATCGTCTTCTTTTAGCAATATAAGCCTAATGGGGCCATAAACGACAAATTGCCAATTCGGCTGTGCTAGAACATTCAGTTTTTGTCCAAATCCTGTAAATCGCACGATTTAGGTCTATTTCCATCATTTCGATCAATCCTAAGATTTAAAATCGTCACTTCCGTGAAATCGGCGAGGTTCGTCGGAAATTGACCGTTAACCATGTTTTGACGTTATTTCAACAACTCTATGAGCAATTTGTTCAAATCGTCTCCTTTTAGCAAAATAAGCCTAATGGGGCCATAAACGACAAATTGCCAATTCGGCTGTGCTAGAACAGTCAGTTTTTGTCCAAATCCTGTAAATCGCACGATTTAGGGCTATTTCCATCATTTCGATCAATCCTGAGTTTCAAAATCGCCAATTTCGTGAAATCGGCGAGTTTCGTCGAAAATTGACCGAAAACCATGTTTTGACATTATTTCAACAACGCTACGAAATATTTTTTTCAAATCGTGTCCTTTTAGCAAAATAAGTCTAATGGGGCCATAAACGACAAATTGCCAATTCGGCTGTCCTAGAACAGTCAGTTTTTGTCCAAATCCTGTAAATCGCACGATTTAGGGCTATTTCTATCAATCCTGGGTTTCGAAATCGTCAATTCCGTGAAATCGTCGAGTTTCGTCGGAAATTTACTGTTATACATGTTTGAGGTTTTTTCAACAACGCTACGAGCAATTTTGTTCAAATCGTCTCCTTTTAGCAAAATAAGCCTAATGGGGCCATAAACGACAAATTGCCAATCGGCTGTCCTAGAACAGTCAGTTTTTGTCCAAATCCTGTAAATCGCACGATTTAGGGCTATTTCCATCATTTCGATCAATCCTGAGCTTAGAAATGGTCAATTCCGTGAAATCGGCGAGTTTCGTCGGAAATTGACCGTTAACCATGTTTTGACGTTATTTCAACAACGTTACGAGCAATTCTGTTCAAATCGTCTCCTTTTAGCAAAATAAGCCTAATGGGGCCATAAACGACAAATCGTCAATTCCACTGTCCTAGAACAGTCAGTTTTTGTTTAAATCCTGTAAATCGGACGATTTCGGGCTATTTCCATCATTTCGATCATTCCTGAGTTTCAAAATCGTCAATTCCGTGAAATCGGCGAGTTCGTCGGAAATTGACCTTTAACCATGCTTTGACGTTATTGCAACAACGTTACGAGCAATTTTGTTCAAATCGTCTCCTTTTAGCAAAATAAGCCTAATGGGGCCATAAACGACAAATTGCCAATTCGGCTGTCCTAGAACAGTCAGTTTTTGTCCAAATCCTGTAAATCGCACGATTTAGGGCTATTTCCATCATTTCGATCAATCCTGAGCTTAGAAATGGTCAATTCCGTGAAATCGGCGAGTTTCGTCGGAAATTGACCGTTAACCATGTTTTGACGTTATTTCAACAACGTTACGAGCAATTCTGTTCAAATCGTCTCCTTTTAGCAAAATAAGCCTAATGGGGCCATAAACGACAAATTGCCAATTCGGCTGTCCTAGAACAGTCAATTTTTGTCCAAATCCTGTAAATCGCACGATTTAGGGCTATTTCCTTAATTTCGATCAATCCTGAGTTTCAAAATCGCCAATTTCGTGAAATCGGCGACTTTCGTCGGAAATTGACGGTTAACCATGCTTTGACGTTATTTCAACAACGCTACGAGTAATTTTGTTCAAATCGTCTTCTTTTAGCAATATAAGCCTAATGGGGCCATAAACGACAAATTGCCAATTCGGCTGTCCTAGAACAGTCAATTTTTGTCCAAATCCTGTAAATCGCACGATTTAGGGCTATTTCCTTAATTTCGATCAATCCTGAGTTTCAAAATCGCCAATTTCGTGAAATCGGCGACTTTCGTCGGAAATTGACGGTTAACCATGCTTTGACATTATTTCAACAACGCTACGAATAATTTTTTTCAAATCGTCTCCTTTTAGCAAAATAAGCCTAATGGGGCCATAAACGACAAATTTCCAAATCGGCTGTCCTAGAACAGTCAATTTTTGTCCAAATCCTGTAAATCGCACGATTTAGGGCTATTTCCTTAATTTCGATCAATCCTGAGTTTCAAAATCGCCAATTTCGTGAAATCGGCGACTTTCGTCGGAAATTGACGGTTAACCATGCTTTGACGTTATTTCAACAACGCTACGAGTAATTTTGTTCAAATCGTCTTCTTTTAGCAATATAAGCCTAATGGGGCCATAAACGACAAATTGCCAATTCGGCTGTGCTAGAACATTCAGTTTTTGTCCAAATCCTGTAAATCGCACGATTTAGGCTATTTCCATCATTTCGATCAATCCTAAGATTTAAAATCGTCACTTCCGTGAAATCGGCGAGGTTCGTCGGAAATTGACCGTTAACCATGTTTTGACGGTATTTCAACAACTCTATGAGCAATTTTGTTCAAATCGTCTCCTTTTAGCAAAATAAGCCTAATGGGGCCATAAACGACAAATTGCCAATTCGGCTGTCCTAGAACAGTCAGTTTTTGTCCAAATCCTGTAAATCGCACGATTTAGGGCTATTTCTATCAATCCTGGGTTTCGAAATCGTCAATTCCGTGAAATCGTCGAGTTTCGTCGGAAATTTACTGTTATACATGTTTGAGGTTTTTTCAACAACGCTACGAGCAATTTTGTTCAAATCGTCTCCTTTTAGCAAAATAAGCCTAATGGGGCCATAAACGACAAATCGTCAATTCCACTGTCCTAGAACAGTCAGTTTTTGTTTAAATCCTGTAAATCGGACGATTTCGGGCTATTTCCATCATTTCGATCATTCCTGAGTTTCAAAATCGTCAATTCCGTGAAATCGGCGAGTTCCGTCGGAAATTGACCTTTAACCATGCTTTGACGTTATTGCAACAACGTTACGAGCAATTTTGTTCAAATCGTCTCCTTTTAGCAAAATAAGCCTAATGGGGCCATAAACGACAAATTGCCAATTCGGCTGTCCTAGAACAGTCAGTTTTTGTCCAAATCCTGTAAATCGCACGATTTAGGGCTATTTCCATCATTTCGATCAATCCTGAGCTTAGAAATGGTCAATTCCGTGAAATCGGCGAGTTTCGTCGGAAATTGACCGTTAACCATGTTTTGACGTTATTTCAACAACGTTACGAGCAATTCTGTTCAAATCGTCTCCTTTTAGCAAAATAAGCCTAATGGGGCCATAAACGACAAATTGCCAATTCGGCTGTCCTAGAACAGTCAGTTTTTGTCCAAATCCTGTAAATCGCACGATTTAGGGCTATTTCTATCAATCCTGGGTTTCAAAATCGTCAATGCCGTGAAATCGGCGAGTTCCGTCGGAAATTGACCTTTAACCATGCTTTGACGTTATTGCAACAACGTTACGAGCAATTTTGTTCAAATCGTCTCCTTTTAGCAATATAAGCCTAATGGGGCCATAAACGACAAATTGCCAAATCGGCTCTCCTAGAGCAGTCAATTTTTGTCCAAATCCTGTAAATCGCACGATTTAGGGGCTATTTCCATCAATCCTGAGTTTCAAAAACGCCAATTCCGTGAAATCGGCGAGTTTCATTGGAAATTGGCCGTTAACCATGCTGTGACGTTATTTCAACAATGTTACGAGTAATTTTGTTCAAATCGTGTCCTTTTAGCAAAATAAGCCTAATGGGGCCATAAACGACAAATCGTCAACTTGGCTGTCCTAGAACAGTCAATTTTTGTCCAAATCCTGTAAATCGCACGATTTAGGGCTCTTCCCTTCATTTCGATCAATCCTAAGTTTTAAAATCGTCAATTCCGTGAAATCGGCGAGTTCCGTCGGAAATTGACCTTTAACCATGCTTTGACGTTATTGCAACAACGTTACGAGCAATTTTGTTCAAATCGTCTCCTTTTAGCAAAATAAGCCTAATGGGGCCATAAGCGACAAATTTCCAATTCGGCTGTCCTAGAACAGTCAGTTTTTGTCCAAATCCTGTAAATCGCACGATTTAGGGCTATTTCCATCATTTCGATCAATCTAAGCTTAGAAATGGTCAATTCCGTGAAATCGGCGAGTTTCGTCGGAAATTGACCGTTAACCATGTTTTGAGGTTATTTCAACAACGCTACGAGCAATTTTGTTCAAATCGCCTCCTTTTAGCAAAATAAGCCTAATGGGGCCATAAACGACAAATTGCCAATTCGGCTGTCTTAGAACAGTCAGGTTTTGTCCAAATCCTGTAAATCGCACGATTTAGGGCTATTTCTATCAATCCTGGGTTTCAAAATCGTCAATTCCGTGAAATCGGCGAGTTTCGTCGGAAATTGACCGTTAACCATGTTTTGACGTTATTTCAGCAACGTTACGAGCAATTTTGTTCAAATCGTCTGCTTTTAGCAAAATAAGCCTAATGGGGCCATAAACGACAAATTTCCAATTCGGCTGTCCTAGAACAGTCAGTTTTTGTCCAAATCCTGTAAATCGCACGATTTAGGGCTATTTCCATCATTTCGAGCAATCCTGAGCTTAGAAATGGTCAATTCCGTGAAATCGGCGAGTTTCGTCGGAAATTGACCGTTAACCATGTTTTGAGGTTATTTCAACAACGCTACGAGCAATTTTGTTCAAATCGCCTCCTTTTAGCAAAATAAGCCTAATGGGGCCATAAACGACAAATTGCCAATTCGGCTGTCTTAGAACAGTCAGGTTTTGTCCAAATCCTGTAAATCGCACGATTTAGGGCTATTTCTATCAATCCTGGGTTTCGAAATCGTCAATTCCGTGAAATCGTCGAGTTTCGTCGGAAATTTACTGTTATACATGTTTGAGGTTTTTCAACAACGCTACGAGCAATTTTGTTCAAATCGTCTCCTTTTAGCAAAATAAGCCTAATGGGGCCATAAACGACAAATCGTCAATTCCACTGTCCTAGAACAGTCAGTTTTTGTTTAAATCCTGTAAATCGGACGATTTCGGTCTATTTCCATCATTTCGATCATTCCTGAGTTTCAAAATCGTCAATTCCGTGAAATCGGCGAGTTCCGTCGGAAATTTACCTTTAACCATGCTTTGACGTTATTGCAACAACGTTACGAGCAATTTTGTTCAAATCGTCTCCTTTTAGCAAAATAAGCCTAATGGGGCCATAAACGACAAATTGCCAATTCGGCTGTCCTAGAACAGTCAGTTTTTGTCCCAATCCTGTAAATCGCACGATTTAGGGCTATA